>NW_005367354.1:2317363-2326026 GCF_000412655.1 Myotis brandtii | reverse complement strand
CCCGTCCCACCTCCCCACCACACTGTATTTCTTAAAAACCAGGGTATTCTCTTAACTCAAATATCAAAATCGGGAAACTAACATTCACTGACAGAATACTATTATCTAGTCTACAGACTTCCTTCCGATTTTTCCAACTGTCCCACTAACGTCCTTTATGAGAAAGAAAACCCTGGCCAATGGGCTGCGCTCAGCTTTCATGTCTCTTTGGACCCTGTGGTCTGGAACGGTTCCTGTCTTTTTTCATCTTGCATGACCCTGACATTTGTGAAGCCTGCAGGCCAGTATGTTCCAGAAACCCCTGCCCCAGGGAAGATGAGACCGTGTGTGCTTCCTGGCAGGAGGACCACGCTGATAAGGGGGCTTCTCGGTGAACCTTACCCGGAGGCCGATTCCCACCCTGGACGTGAAGCTCTGCTTCCTCCCCGACCCAGAACCTATATCAGTGATGGCGAACCTATGACACCTCTGACACGCGAATTCACTTTTTTGGTTGATTTTTCTTTGTTAAATGGCATTTAAATATATAAAATAAATATCAAAATATAAGTCTTTGTTTTGCTATGGTTGCAAATATCAAAAAATTTCTATATGTGACACGACACCAGAGTTAAGTTAGGGTTTTTCAAAATGCTGACACGCCGAGCTCAGAAGGTTCGCCATCACTGACGTATATCCTTCACTGAGGCAGCCTGTGGAAACCTGAGGAAACGTGGTGGGTGAGTGCTCCTGGGTCCTCGGCTCTGTGACACTGCCCTTACCTGCTGTGGGAAACAGGTGCGGACTGAGTGCTCGGTGTAACCGAAAGATGGCCCTTCAAAGACGGCTGTTGGGAGCTTCAGCACTTCCTTCAGAAACTGGTCAAACTTGCTAAATACCATTAAGCCGTTGGAATCTGACATCTGGGAGAAAACATCTATGAGAACAAAACCAAATAAAGTCAAACTATAAAGAAATATCAACTTTTTATAAATGGTTCTATGTCACTTGTATCATTAGAAAGATCATGAAGTATCACTGGAAAGTATCATGAAGTTTAGCACGATTTTTAGTCAACATGGATTCTCATTTTTTATTAACACGGCGTGGGTACTTTGTTGATGAGGCCCACCTACCTAATATTTGTCCTAAACATCAAACCCAATAACCACTCATGCATGTCTACCTACCTACTCTTTTTCAGTGTACAGAACTAGATGATATATAATTTATATTTTTTTATTAAATTCATAGCAGCTTATCTTTATCCCTTAACATTTATATATGTATTTATAGAAGACATATGCATGTTTGAGTGTATCACTATATTAGCATATTGGTGATGAGGTATGAAAGAAATTGTATTATATTTGTATGTTCATGTACTAATGATTCAATGTATTCCCATAACAGAATAAATTGGAAGGAAGCATACAGCATGTTAAAAATGTTCCATCTAGTGAGTTCCAAAGTAGAATAAAAAGAACTCATATAGCCTGACTAGCATGGTCACAGTTCGATTCCTGGTCAGGGCACATGCCTGGGGTTTCCGGCTCGATCCCCATTGCGGGCATGCAAGAGGCAGCCAATCAATGATTCTCTCCTGTCATTGATGCTTCTATCTCTCCCTCTCCCTTCCTCTCTGAAATCAATAGAAAATGTTTTTTTAAAAATGTTTCAAATTAAAGGCACAAATATTGGTTAAGTCATTTCAAAGGCTATCTTGACACTAAAACAAGAAAACAAGAGAATCAAAGAAAAAAGGGGAGTGGGCAAAATTACAGGAAAAAATATAAAAGAAAAGGTAAAAGCAGAAAGATCAAAATAAAAGGAAGAAAAGTAGAAACACTAAGGCATGTTCCATAAACTAGAAAACCTATTTAAAAGGAACATTAACAGAGGTAACAGCAGAAAGCACCTTCAGTGGCAGGAAGATGGAGAAACTAAGAACAACAAAGACAATGTTGCCCGGTAAGCAGGTAGAAGAAAGTGAACAATCAATCAAATATTATTTGATGTTACAATGCAGTGTTACATCTCACGTGTGTCTACACTATTATTCAGCCACTTCAACTAGATGGAACATAGCTGAGAACTAGAAAGCCAGGGGGAAAAGGATTCTCCAAACAGCCAAAACTGCCAATCACACTACAAAAGCTCAAGTGCTTCTCATGATATACGAGTAATCAGCATGCCCTTACTTTAAGCAGAATGCTAGGAGCTTGGTTACATTTCTGTTGTCAGTAGTATATCAAAAATAAATCAGAAGCAAAGAGAGATTTGTAGAGACTGGTACAGTGACAACACCATCACAGCTACCAGTGATAAGGACAACCAACATCACCATCGCCACCAACAAGCACAACAAACACTCAAGAAATGAAAAAAACACAATAGTCTGAAAACATGAGATGGGACAAATAACCCCAACCTCACAATTAGCCCTAAATGCACCAGAGAATGACATCCCTCAGAGATGAAAAGTGTTTAAATTATGACCAGAGAGCTCTGTTTAATACGAGAGGGCCAGACCACATTTAAAGTGATTTCTGCCCTGGATGATTAAAATTTTAAAAAGTGGAGGCAAGCTTCAATACCTGAATATTTTATTTATGTTAATCATCTCATTCTCTAGCTAAGATATTATGGTACAATAAGAATAATGAAACAGTGACAGATGGTAAAGCAACTATAATTTTGAACATGAAGGAGATAATAAAGCCATATTTTAAATCTGTCTGAATAATATAAACTTGGTAATGAGTGACCTAGAATGGCTTGTAACTCATCAACCATATACAGTGTGCAAAGGCCTGGCATTCTGAGCACCCCTGACATGTCACGTGTGCCTGGGCGTGCATACTTTAGTGCCGCTTGAATGCAGGTCAGTGTGCACCTCCAAGAAGTGCAAAAGCCACATTTAAAAAAAAAACCACTAAAAAAAGACCAAAAGAAAAACCACCAAAAACCTGCTATCGCTTAGGTACCTTCCAAATTTCACATCTACTAAAATTTCTACCTTTTCACTAACAGTTCCAACAGAGAATTCAGTAATTTTAGTACTCAATCAACAATTTGTACTTAGCAAAATCTTAGCACTTACTACGTTCCAGGTATCAGCTCTATTTAGAAACGTAATAATTCCAGAGACATCTAAAATGTGCATTTTTATATATAATCAATTTTCTATTATGAATCAGTTTATTCAGTACTAATTAAATGGCGATTTATATTCATTTTTTAGCCATTTTTAAAAAATTTTATTTTTTCAATTACAGTTGACATTCAATATTATTTTATATTAGTTTCAGGTGTATAGCATAGTGATTAGACATTTATATAATTTGCAAAGTGACCCCCCAATAAGTCTAGTACCTACCTGGCACCATACATCGGTATTGCAATATTATTGACACTACAGTAATACTCCCTATGCTGTGCATTATATCCCCATGACTATTTTGTAACTACCAATTGCACTTCTTACTCCCTTCACCTTTTTCACCCATACCCACACCCCCATGTCGATGTATATTCTTTACCTGGAATCATCATCATTAAAAAACAAAATCCCAACTTTCTTTTTCTTTCTGTTTGAATGAAATATAATTTCATCTATATTATATTATCTTCCTCAGAAAAACACCATGCTAGAATTAAGAAATTATTAAGAGCCCGGCCAGCATGGCTTAGTGGTTGAGCATTGACCTATGAACTAGGAGGTCACGGTTTGATTCCCAGTCAGGGCACATGCCCAGGTTGCAGGCTCCATCCCCAGTAGGTGGCATGTAGGAGGCGGCCAATCAATGATTCTCTCTCTCCCTCTCCCTTCCTCTCTGAAATCAATACAAATATATTTTTAAAAAAGAAATTTCAGTCCAAAAAAGTAATATTACCACGTTAAAAAAAACTGAGAAGAGGACTTAAATATAACTATACTTTTCACTACCAAAAATTTGTTTTACATGGCAACTGTTTCTGAAATGAAGACAAACCGGGTAACAGTTTGACCAAAAACATCTAAGATCTTTCTTTAGAATATCAAAATCTATATCTAGTGAGCCATCTAGTTTTCCAACTTTCAATGTCATGATAACAAGTAATAAAAAGCACATGTTGGTGGGGGTGGGGGGGTAGAGGGATTGAGCAAAAAAGAAAAAAAAAGAGGGAATTCATGAACATGGACAATAATGTGCTGATTGTGGGAGGAGGTGGAAGAGGGCATAAAGGGGATAAATGGTGATGGAAAAAATAAAATTAAAATAAAATTAATTAATTAAATAAGATAAGAATAGAATAGAATAGAATAGAATAGAATAGAATATTACCCCTTGCCAGGGAAGTATAGATTTCACTTTTGTGAAAGATAATCTAAGCTCTGAGTTCTAATGCATGTAATGAAGTAATCTTGCCCAAAAGCTTGTACTTGAATCTGAAGTTTCTGTATCTTTCAATTAAAATTTAAAAATGTAGGGCACAGAGGAACATCACGGGGACCCAATCATCAAAATCCAGTCTATGAGAAATGCTACAAGACAAATGACCCATTTTCTTCAACAAATCGATTCACAGGGTATCTCAACATTTCATTAAACCCACAGCTTCTATCTTAACTCCCTGAAATCTGACAGTTCCTTCCTCTATGGGTACCTGTATGATGGCGCTTTGATCACTGTGCAGGACCAGCATAGTGGAGTATAACAAAGTAACTTAAAGCAGGGCTCTGAAGCTAGACAGCCTACATTGAAATCCCAGCTTCGCCCCTCAGTTAACTCTTCTATAAAATGGAGAAAATGCCACCTGCTACTCCAAGAAATTTTAAGGGTTCAGTGAGAAAATATATGTAAAGCATCTGGCACAATGCTTGGCATATCTTAGGCAGTGAGTAACTATCTAGAGTGAATGAATGAAAATCATAAGCAGAAAAAGTAATTAATTGTGCATTTCACCTCCTCTGATTTCACCTAACCACCTTTTTATAGTATCTAGTGAACATTAAAATGCCAAAATGGCCAATAGTAAGGGGAAAAAAATAGGGAAGATAATTGAAAACTCATGCTGCCAATTTCTAAATACTAAGCTTGACTCCAAGGTGCTCAGGAACAGTTTAATAGCAGCAAATACAACCTGATGAAGAAGGGAATTATTAAGAAAGGGCTGCCTGGCCAGTGTGGCTCAGTGGTTGAGCATCGACCAATGAACCAGGAGATCACGGTTCGATTCCCAGTCAGGGCACATGCCCAGGTTTGCGAGTTCCATCCCCAGTAGCGGGTGTGCAGGAGGCAGCTGATCAATGATTCTCTCTCATCATTGATGTTTCTATTTCTCTCTCCCTCTCCCTTCCTCTCTGAAATCAATAAAAATATATTTTTTTTAAAAAGAAAAGGGCTGACCTTTTACAAACCTGGTAAAAATAATCAAATTTCTTTTCTAACTAAAAGCAATCAACATAATCATCTTCAAACACAATAATTTTTAATAATATGGAAAACATTTTTTGAAGAATTTTTAAAATGTCAACATTACTGCTCTGAATCTCAATTCTCTTGCTTTAACCTAAAAAACAAATAGTATACAAATTAATTCAACCAACTTTTCCATCTGAACATTAGGTGGCATAATTTACATACTCTGAGTCAGGTGAGTAATATAGTAGCAAAAAAATAAAAATGTTCAATATAGCATCATCCAAAATTCTGAAAAATATTCATTTAAAACTGCTTAAAAGTTATAATTTGAAAATAAAATATTTCAAATAATATGAAAATACTTACATCTCAATTTGTCCAGCATTTTTCCACCACACATAGTTGCTAACATAGCTTTAACTGAAAATACTGTCATTTTGCCTCGGCCCTCACTGAAAAAGAAATCATATTAGAAATAATTGCTATCTGGAACCACAATAGCAATCAAATGTATCACTAACCATCGAGCAACCAGTAAATCGATCCTTACCCTTTTCTGCCCATTACCTTGGATAGTTAGAAACCTTGGATTTTTTTCCTTTGTAGAATTAAGGCTCCATCTATGCTAAGTGAATAATGCTAAAAATAAACCCAAATGATTTAGACATGAGCTTTATAAACATTCTATAAGGCAATTTCTACTGGCTGTGTAGGCAGAGGCAACTGGATGAACCAGAAGTAAATTTCTCATCAACTTAGCCCATTAAATCCACAACTGCGATGTTTTTAAGTATTCAAAACTAGGGCACCACTTGTTTTAAACACTAAGTCAGAAATGTGTCCGTCCATCAGGGCATTATAACAACAGTTTACTGTTGTGTAAACCAACAGGGTGCACACTGCTATAAAGATCTTATAATACATTCATCTTTGTTTGTTTTTACTATGACGACCTTTATATTCTCATGTGTTATTCTAAGAAGCTCAACCCTACCTGTCTCAGGTCTTCCCATATCACAACCGTGAGAAAAGTGAAGGAGAAGGGTCAGGAATAATTCTTTTTAGGAACTGGAAAGATGAAATGGACAAGAACATAGAGGAACTACCCAAAGTAACGCTGCACAGAACCTGTAGAGCCAAACAGTATCAGCAAGGCCCCTGGCCCAACACGTGCCTGGCTCCATCCAATCAACTACGCCCTGGCTCACTGCAGGTGAAAACTCCACCAGCCAGTTTGTAAAGTCATCACACGTAAGTAAACAAGGGGCTATTGTGCTAGTTTCACACAGCTGTGCTCACAAAGTGTCACAGCAACTCAGTAAAATAAATGCCTTTGTAATGATGAGAGGGACGTTATCTTAGTTTTATAAAGCAAGCGTCATCCTATTTATATTTACTAATGGCCCTATTACATTTACTATTTATATTAACTATATTTATGTTATCCTATTTATATTTACTACGTGTCTCCCATTTTCTAAACCTTCTTTGTATACAGTAAGACCATACCTGAAAAAAAGCAAATTATCTATAAGCTAGAAGGTTCTCAGCAAAAGCATTGCCATGAAATACCAATGTTTGTCTGGTTTTTAACTATTACATCTCATTAAGTACCTTCTTTGTATACAGTAAGACCATACCTGAAAAAAAAGGCAAATTATCTATAAGCTAGAAGGTTCTCAGCGAAAGCATCGCCATGAAATAACAATGTTTGTCTACCAATAGTAAAAAACTATGACATCTCATTAAGCTTATTCATAACATAAAAGAGAAATCCCTACAACTAGTTAAAATTAGGATGGGGTATTTTAAATATACAGTTCTTTACAAATACAGATGCTGTCTTCCTGTCTTACATATGGCACCTGGAAATGATAAGGAATATTCCTGTGTCAAATATCCCTGCATTATATGAGCAACACCAGTGGCTATAAAGAGCATCAATTATGTTAAAATGCATGGATTCCTAAAATGATAGAGGGCTTTTACAGTGGACATTTCCTTTTGGTCACAAACCCTCCAAATGTTGAGTCTACATTTAAGCAGACCCTACCTTATGTGACAAGTACTCTTCCCACTAACAAAATATTGAAAAAGGAAAAAACTCAGATATCTGTTTTCCCATCTTTCTTCGAAACGCAGACATGGGCACATGACACAAGCTCCACCAATAAGATGCACCACTCTGGACTCCAAATAGAAAACTATGATCTTTTAGAAGTTGGCATTCCAAACAGTCCACCTGGAGGGGTGGCAGCTGCTGGAGCGGCCCCATCCGGGGTGAGGCAGCAGAGACGGGGACTCGTGCGGCAGCACCCGCAGCCCAGCATCAGTGGTGTTTGGAGCTCAAGCAACAATATCTGTGCCCCGATTGGTGGCAGGAGTGCTTGTGAGACCATTTTTGCGTGACTTTGAGCTTTGTTCTTGGAGGCATGATCTTCAAGCCTACACTTTCCCAACACGCTCAGAGAGTCTTGAATCAGACCCACATCCTTTTAATGAATTAGCCAGAGAGGGTTTCTACTGCTTATGACTAAGCACTCAGAGGGATGCAGTTTCTTTCCTGACAGGAAGTGGTCCAGAGAGATGAAGCAACAAGAGAAAACATCCCTGAAGGGAGAGGAGGCATGCCTGGAGGTCCGTCGGCAGAGTGAGAACGAAGGAGTGCTCACAAACAGAGTCAAGCCTTGCTACACAGACAATGACATTTTTTAAGGTAAACGTGCTCAAAACATTTTTTGCAGACACAGATTTCACGATGCAGGACTATCCAGGAAATTCCACAGGGGAAAGTAAAAATTAACCTTAGAAGAGATTTCCATAAAAGTCAGGATCCTGATTACATCGGGGAGAAGAAAGAGGAGCTTCTGGGGTGATGACAGCGTTCTAGTTCTTGGCCACTGTGGTACTTATATTTGCTTTATAACAATTCATTTTAAACTACACTTCGTTTTCTGTATTTTTCTGTAGTTGTTTTCTATTTCTCAATAACAGCTGTTTTTTAAAAAAAATGAATCCTGGGAAAATAAAGGTTACCATTACTGGACAAAGGTAATGGTTTAAGGGAAAAATAATGAAGGGGAAACGTATAGGTTAAAAGACACTCAAGAGGCCGTGGCCGGGTAATTCAGTTGGTTAGAGTGTTGTCCCGATACATCAAGGTGTGGGTTCAATTCCGCGTCAGGACACGTACAAGAATCAACCAATGAATGCATAAATAAGTGGAACAACAAATCAATGTCTGTCTGTCTCTCTCTCTCTCTCTCTTCTCTCTCT
>NW_005367354.1:2289307-2317227 GCF_000412655.1 Myotis brandtii | reverse complement strand
TGTGTGTCTTTCTCCCCCTTTTCATGCTGAATGCTAAAAACAATATTTTTTAAAAGCAAAAATAAACCAGTACATTTTAAATCTGAATATACCCAGTTGGCATATTATAGAATGGACGTTACTCACTTAGCAGCCTAATAACCTATGATTATACCCTTTACCTAACTGATTCTTTTTTCTTGAAAAAACTCATTCTTGATCCTTCCCACCATATATCCGAATTTGATCTATAGACACTGGCCAAGTTACATTTGAAACTAAGAGTTAGCTGCCCCTGGCCATGGCACATATAACCTCAACCGAGTCCATGTTTTCAGTGATTCCAAGGTAAAGTGCAGGTTCATACTAGAACCAATTCTCTTCAAACAAGATTTGGGAAAGATCTGGTTTCATCAAAAAACATGACTCACTTAAAATTGGACCTGTGATAGCTCTGAGTTGATTAGTAGGTCAATATTTAAGATGTGACACAGTGAGCAGTGAAAATTAACCCCCACGTAAAGACAGTGAAATGAAAAGGTACACAGGTAATATCTGTCGAGGATGACAGGAGAGAGGGAGCTTGTTATTTTAACCCTGCCCAAACAGAATCGCTCCGAGGAGCGCTCTCCCTCAATAAAGAGAATGATTTTCTTTCTCAGACATCTCTGCATGATTCATTTCCATAGACCTATCATTTTACAGACTGACAATAAGCCAAGCACATGACTTCTAAAAAGAGTTCTTATTATCCAAAACTGAGAAAACACCATGATTACCTCTGGGCCAAGCTCAGCAGACAGTGAGTCACCCTGAATAAACACCTGTGTTTGAACATGCAGGTAGGGACCTCAGAGGCCTCTGCAACCCTCACCTGTGCCCTCTGCATGGGAGCCGCTCGATTCAGTTGTCAAGTCTCAAATTCTGCCTATATTTTTTATATATTTTTTAATTTCTTTATTGATTAAGTTATTACATATGTGTCCTTATCCCCACATTACCCCCCATCCCCCCCACTCATGCCCTCACCCCCCTGTTGTCTGTGTTCATTGGTTAGGCCTATATGCTTGCATATAAGTCCTTTGGTTGATCTTATATTTAAACTCACCTAATCTGGGTGATGTTTATAGCTTTGCACTATCTAATAAGAGAGCTTGTTATTCAAATTAACACTTTTGAAAAACAAGATGATTTTTTTACTTAAGAAAACAAGCTGTTTTTACATCTTTAGCAAACAACTGTGGATGCTGCCAACTATAAATTAGTACTCCTCTCATGAAAACAGAGTTCTATTTTAGAAACATTATTCCCAATTATCACATGTAGCTAAAAGTAATAAGAGCATTTCTCTTTGATTTTTCAAAAACTCTTATTTTTCCAATTAATCCTAATTTACAAAACTTCCAGTGAATGGATTATGCAATAATCAACTACAAATCAAGAATCCATTTGGCAAATATCAAAGAGCTTAATCAAGTAAGATCAACAAAAAATGTTATTCAATTTTATCATCATCAGAATGCCTGGTAATTTTTTTTTTACCTGCTAATTTTCATTTCAACTTTATAAATATTTAATAAGAATCCAGTGCTGCACTTGAGAAATCAAAGAAATACAAAGTAGAGTCTCTGCTCTCAAGGATTTTCCATCTTACTAGCATTTGTACACTTATGAAGCAGGTCAGAGCGTTAGTCTTTGGAAAGGACTTACACTGAATAATTCCCCTCCGAACTGTGATTCTAAGTTGATAACCCTTAGCAAGAAAGTATGGAAGAAGAACGATTAAGAAATAAACACTCTTACTTAAAATTAAGTTAGCACGTAAGGTACTAGCCTGTCGTAGGCAGCAATCATGAAGTTGAGGAGGAGGCTGATGGACTGCTCCACACTGATCTGGTGAGTAGAAGGCAGGCGCTTGTTCAGCTGGTAGTAGATGGACGAGATGACAGTTTCGAGGCGGGACACACTGATCTCAGTGCTATGGTCCAGTGTATTAAGGCCATTGTCTCGGAAGGCTTCGATCATGTTCCAGATATCAACGAGATGGACTGAAACACAAAGAAAATAAACTATCAGCAACATAAAGTTTTAATTAATCAGAAAGACATACAAACTTTTACATATAATAGGTCAGTGAAGGGTGGCAGAATATGCCACCCCCAAATGCCACTTTGGCATAAGCATCCTTTTGAGCTAAAGGTACTTGAAAAAAGGCAGGGCCAAAAAGGGCACTTTGAGCCCCACCTTTTCTCCCTGACAGCCGGAAATAAAACTCGCAGGTGAAAGATGCCTTTCTTATTCCAAGGGGAAAAAAACACTATAATCACAGAGACAGTGGATTGAGGCCAAAATTAATCCGTACAGACTTGTTAACATAACTCTTATCTTCCCTTTGTCTCCCCATATACACATTTTAGTTCCTTTTCCACAATTGCTACTCTTTGCGCAACCTAGTGTATAAGCACGTAGACCTCGTCACTTCTTTGGGTCTTCATTTTCCCATGGGGCCCCCGTGCACGTGTAAAAATGTGTATGTTTTTCTCCTGCTAATCTGTCTTGTGTCAATTTAATTCTCAGGCCCAACCAGAGATCCTGAGAGAGTAGCCGTGAAGTACTGACTCCTCCACAGTAGCCTCAAAAATATAGAATGCAAAATTTAACTGAACGTCAAAGAGAAAAATTCAACAAGCTTTGAGGGAAATATTAACACACCTCTCTTCGTGAGAGAGCAAACAGACAAAAAGTAAGTACAGATAGAAAATTAAACTTTACAACAACAAAGTAGTAGTAATGAACATTATAGGAAGTATTGTCCCGATGATTAAAAAACATGCTTTATTTTCTAGAAAACACAAAAGACATGTATAGAAATTGACCTTATCTGAGTTATAAAACTAATTTCAACAAACTTCAAAGGATATAAATCATGTTCTCTGACCAAAATAAAACTAAGTTAGAAATCATTATCAAAAAGACAACTTTTTAAATTAACCTTATCTTTAGAAAGGAAGCAACACACTAGGGAACTTCCTTCATCTTATTAAGGGTATCTATAAAACACTGCATCATACATATTACTTGATAGTAAAAGGCTGAAAGCCTTTCCTCTGATGTTGGGAAGGAGATAAGAAACGCCCACTATTGCCCTGGTCGGTGTGGTTCAGTTGGTTGAAGCATCGCCCCATATATCAGAAGGTGGCAGGTTTGATCCCCGGTCAGGGCACATGCGGGAGGCAACCAATCAATGTTTCTCTCTCACATTAATGTTTCTCTTTTTTTGTCTCTCCCTCTCCCTTTCTCTCTCTAAAATCAATTTTAAAAATTGAAATTAAAAAAAGAAAGAAATGCCCACTATCATCATTTCTATTGTACTTCAGGTCCTAAGAATGTAAAGATGCAGTAATTATTGGTATAAATATTGGAAATAAAGAAATATAACTGTGATTATTCAGAAATGACTAAATTAGACACATAGAAAATAAAAAAGATTCTATGGATAAATTATTAAATTTAATATTTGAGTTCAGAACAATTGCTAGACATAGATCAAGATATAAAAGTCATTGTATTTCTATGTATCAATAACAGACAATGAAATTTTAGAAGTATCATAAGTTATCAAAGACTTAGAGATAAATCCAATGAAGAATGTGCAACATCTCTACAAAAAAAAATCTATAAATATAATTGGCAGAAATAAACACCTAAATAAATGGAGGAATATACTATGTTCACAAGAGGAAATCTCAATATTGGAAATATGTCAACTCTCCCAACTTGATCTATAGATTCAATGCAATCCCAACAAAACCCCACAGGGCTATACATTAAAAGGATGAATTGTACTGTATGTTAATTATACTTTAAAAAAAGGAAGAAGAAAAAAATCCCAGCAAACATTTTTGTTTTATTTTCTTTGTCCTTAGCAGAAATTGACAAGCAGAGTTTAAAATGTGTATGAAAATAAAATGTAAAAAGGCCAATCTTAAAAAGAAAAACAGAACGAAGGAGGAATACCTGCTCTACCTGATATCAAGACCTATTATAAAGTTGTAATAGTTACAACTAGACAAATAGACCAATGGAACACAGAGTCCGGAAGCAGCTCTCACATACAGACACTGCTATAGACGTTCTTGTACCTTTCTCCAAAGAATGTGAGGAAAAGATGCTGAGCAGGGAAGAAAACGGATGATTTTCCCCATGTAGACACTATAGGGACAACAGAACATACATGTGGAAAAAACTGAAATTTTTTTATGTAGGTTAAATAATCAAATGTTACAAAATAAAACTTCTAAAACAATGCATCTTTTACTTTACATTACTAAGGCCACTAGCCTGGTTATGACTCTCAACACTTCGCTTAAAGACTACCATTTCCCAAGAGTAATTACAGGAAGAATTATAAAAGTGGTAGGTTCTTTAGAACAGTGGTTTTCAAAGTTTTTTTTTTTAACCACAACCCACAAAATTATATTTAAATCATAACACACACACACCCTCTAGACATGTAAATTTATAAAAGTTCCACAAAATACTTTTTAGATTTACAATATAAGCTGGTTCCTGGTTTTTCTTTTTTTCTCTATTACATGCTTTAAATTCTGTCCAGAGTCACCAAAATGATTTCATAAGCCATTAATGGGTCACAATCCACAATTTGAAAAATATTGCTTTGGGATACCTATGACTTCAGTCTAGGATGGAACAGTAAACTCTTCAGAGAGCATTTTAAGCTAGGATTTTTAAGTAAGACATATAGTAGGGTAGAAATATTTAGCTGTAAAACTGGTTTGCCCAAGGCACGTGTTTATAATAAACTAGTGACTGGTGCACGGATTCGTGCACATCAAAAGGAAATTAATTAGAAGGTGGCCAGCAGGGCGGGACTGGGTGAGATGGGCTGGACATACCCTGGAGCCAACCTCCCACAGTCCTTCAGCTCTCCGACATCCCCCGAGGGGTCCCGGAGTGCGAGAGGGCACTCTGCAAAGTTGCTGTCGTACAGGGTGTGAAACACAAATGCAAGTGTGCAGTAAACCAGATTCGGGGCCGACAGTGCCCCAGCAACAACATAACCCACAGCCAAAGGTGGAATCATGTAGCGCCTGAAAGGAATCGGGCTCCCTCCTCTCTGGTTTCGGGGTACATCACCCAAGAACCGCCACTGCCAAGTCACTGCAGCTCGGCAGCTCCTGTGTTGAATCTGCCCCCTGGTGGTCAGTGTGCGTCATAGCGACCAGTCGGAAAGGTGAAGGGACACTTAGCATATTAACCTTTTATATATATAGAGGCCTGGTGCACGAAGATTCGTGCACGGGGGGGTTGGGGGGGGCCCCTCAGCCCGACCTGCACCCTGTCCAACCTGGGAGCCCTTAGGGGAGCCCTCTCCAATCCGGGAGCCCTGACGGCTTAGGCCTACTCCTCGTGGTTCTCTGCTCTCTGTGGGGTCTGGCCACTCTGCGCCTGCTGCCCCAGAGGCTCTCCGCTGCCTCAATCTTCTAGTTTTGTTATGAGAAGCTTTTCCTTACAAAAGACAATTTTCTTGTATCTCCATTTTCCCTCTTCATGTTCTTCTCTCAGCTCAGCTGAAGACCCTTCTCCTGCACAGAGGCCCTCCGCGGGCGGGGTGGAACGCCTGCGTCGTCGCCATGGCAACAATGCAAGTGTCCTGGCCGCTGCCATCTTTGTTGCATCAATTTGCATATTCCTTCCTTATTGGCTATGGGCGCTTCCATCTTTATCGCGGAGTGATGGTCAATTTGCATATTCCCTCTTTATTAGATAGGATTATATATACAGATGGCAACACCAAGATTAACCCTTTTCGGTCCAACATGGAGGCTGACTCGACAGACCAGGCGCTAGGAGCAGGTCCAACGTTGAGGCTGAGACACCACAAACCGATTCAACATTCAATCCCGTCAATTAATTTGGCCCAGACTGTTTGAATTCCAAAAATAAAATTGGACTGCAAAGGGTTAAAGCTGAGGTGCTTCACCATTCTATGGCTAATGATCTTTCCATTATACAAAAGTTTTTCATCAACACACACACACACACATATGAGAAAAGGACAATAATTCTGTCATAAGCCAATTCATCTTCATGGAAATTAAGAGAAGAAAGATTTTTATGCATGTTATGTGTATATGTACACATTTTTTTGGTACTTATTTTATAAGTAGCAATTGTGGTAGCAACTGCTTATGGAAAAGGCTGATTGTTGTTATATTAAGTTTAATTGTTATTATATACTGTACTAGAGGCCCGATGCATGAAATTTGTGCAAGAGTAGGCCTTCCTTCCCCCAGCTGCCCGCACCAGCTTCCCTCCAGCCGCCGGCAGGCACCTGGGACCCGGCCTTCCCTCTGGCCGCTGGCAGGCACCCAGGACCAGGGCTTCCCTCACACAGGGAGGCCCCGCCCACCTGCCACAGCCTGCCAGTCAGTAGCCTGGGCCTCCCTCTTTGGGGAGATTGTGGAGCCCCCCGATGGATCATCCCACTGGCCTGTGGCCTGGGCCTCCCTCTGCGGGGCGATCATGGGGCGATGGCCGGGCCCCTGACCAATCGCATCGCACCCGCCTTGGCTGGCCTGGCACCAGTGGGTGTCATAGCGTGGTCCCGATAGTCGTCCAGATGGTAGTCCGGATGGCCGTTCTGCTGTTTGGCCGTTCAGTCAATTTGCATATTATGCTTTTATTATATAGGATACCTTCATCAAAATATTAATGTTTTTCTTTTCCTCCAGAAGCTGATATATTGTATTAATTCTGCATAAAATTTTTCATTAAAAAGTGACATGGAGAAACACATTCCCCCTTTGAAGAACATAAACAATATGCCAGCCTCAAAACTAGTTACATATTGAGTTTATTAAATACTTTGAGGGAGACACAGAGTAAAGTGCCAACTTCTTTCCATTACAAAGTTTATATTCTGATACTTACGACAAAATAATTCCATTAAAATTACAATATGACTAAAAGATATTAAAATCTTTTATATTATTGAGAGTTCTATACAGCTATTATAGAAATGACTTACGGTTGCATCGTTTTTGTACAAATCGTAATTTGCAAGCTGTTCTGTAAGTTGACAGTCGTATAACATCAAAATTCTGAGCACCTGAAAGAAGGGTAAATAAAACATGTTCAAGTGGACTTACTGGTTAATTTCTAAATGCTGGGAAGAGACTCCATTCCATTGTGTTGGCACAGACTGCATATAACTTGCCAACTGAGTCTTCTGATAGAGCACAAAGGCAGAAGGAAGGGTTAGGGTACACTTCCTGTGTGCCCACTCCTATCTGCTAGCCTAAGAAAGCTCTGAGGCGAGGAACACTCATGATGTGCGTGAATGGACTATATATATTCGGAAGTGGGGATAAGGTGGCATAGTGGGAAAGACCCCAGCGTAGAGTCAGAGACGTAAATTCCAGCCCCGGCCTGACTGCCAACCACAGAACATGACCGTCGCCACGTCACATCCCTCTTCTCAGGCTCAGTGTCCTCCGCTGTAAAATGAGGGAACTGGACCAGCTAATCCCCGAGTTCCCCGTCCAGGTCTGTGGCATCACAGAATTTCCAGTGCACTGTCCCTCCCGATCTAGAACTAAAGAGTCTTCCCCGCTACTTGCATCTGAGCAGGTTACCGTGCCCGCCTGAGTGAGTACTGCGGCAGACGTGACTGCATGACGTCTGACGATGGGTGACAAAAGGTGGCCAGCTTGCCCCTGCTCTCACGCTCTCGGGATGCTGGCCCTGGGAACCCAAACTGGCTTTCCCTCTGTGAAGGGACCTCGGGGGCCATCCCAGGCTGGGCTCCTGCCTCCCTCTCCAGCGTCAGCTGAGCAGTACCGTTTTATAATAGTCAAATGCTTTTAAAAGGTTTCACAGTCACTGGCCCAGACCAGGAACCCTATTTCCGGCAGAAGAATTTGAAGTCCTGCAAGTATGTGTGCATTAGTCAAGGTCACTCAGTCAAGGTCACCGAGACAAGAAGTCACAAAGCAAACCACCCTTCCAATACTGTGGACTGCCCTACTCCTCCCAGCCATCTTGTTTCTTTGTTCAGTCTTACATAATAATGTAATTTTTAAAAAAATATATTTCTTTATTGATTTCAGAGAGGAAGGGAGAAGGAGAGAGAGTTAGAAACATCGATGAGAGAGGAACATCAATCAGCTGCCTCCTGTACCCCCCGTGCTGGGGATGTGCCCGCAACCAAGGTACATGCCCTTGACCGGAATCAAACCTGGGACCCTTCAGTCCACAGGCTGACGCTCTATCCACTGAGCCAAGCCAGCTAGGGCATAATGTAATTTTTAAAAAATATGTCTTATTGATTTTTTACAGACAGGAAGGGAGAGGGATAGAGAGTTAGAAACATCGATGAGAGAGGAACATCAATCAGCTGCCTCCTGTACACCCCGTGCTGGGGATGTGCCCGCAACCAAGGTACATGCCCTTGACCGGAATTAAACCTGGGACCCTTCAGTCCGCAGGCCGACGCTCTATCCACTGAGCCAAACCAGTTAGGGCAATAATGTAATTTTTAACAGAAGATTTAATATTGTATAGTAAAGTAATATACCAAAGTACACATTCATGCTATTAATTTTTCCTCTTGCTCTAAGTGTTGGTCTGACACTAAGTCTTCTCTACCTCCGAATTGGTATGTAGTGCAAGGTAATTTATATGACGTATTAATTATGCATCAGCACCTGCAAGCTCACGGTAACCACGGAGTTACAGCAAGAGGTCTAAATTGGCGGGCATGCCCTGATCTTACAGACATGCTAGGTAACACCTCTGCCTCATTCGTTATGGCCTGGCTTCAGAAAGCAGTTCAAATCAATTCAATTAAAATAATAAGGTCTGTCTTGGGGTCCTCCAACTCCATGATTCTTTAACTCTCATTCTTCCCTTTCTAAAGCCTGTAACTTAAAACTTCTGATTAAAGTTGTGACTTGATCAGAACAGAAAGAGGGAAAAGCATTCCCACGCGTATAAACAAGGACGCCAGAAGCACTCAGGACTCACGCATTTCTATGAACAGCTGCCTCTTCTCCGCCATCGTCTTCCGCTTATTCCCACTTTCCTCAATCATCCTAGGGACAAAGAAGGACACCATAAAGCACCATATAGTTTGACAATTCAACCAAGTGCTTATCATTCTATTGTGAAGAGAGAGCCGCGGGACATCAAGTGGTAAATGCACATACTAAGAGAGTATCAGTGAAAATGAACTGGAACCTGATACCAAAAGAGGTAAATCCTTATTTCTCTATTTGATAATTTCTAAAATATTAAAAGTCAATACTTAACTGAGCTCATACACGCCTCCTGTGCTGAAAATTTGGGCTATATCTTATTTCTAATTTTATTTTCTCTGCACAGTCCTCTATTAGTTGAGATACAGTTTCCCATATCCCTACTGTTTTTCATGAACATGTTACTAAATATAATTTAGAAAATAATTATAATGAAAGGCTACAATAGAGAACATAAAAACAGTGAGCTTATACACAAAATATATAAATAAAATATATTTTTATGTTTAACAAAATAAAGAGAGAAATTCACCCCCACACTCAACTCTTAAATGCAACTTTTATCACCTGATAACAGTAGTTTACACTGACAGGCTATGTCAGTGACTGTTAAAACTCTCTCCATGAATTATTTCATTTAATACTCCCTTCAACCCTAAGTGGTGGTATTATAACTATTACACTATCCCCATTTTATTGATTAGGAAACAGATGCCTAGAAAAGAACAGTAACTTGCTCAAGGGCACACAACTCAGAAGTGGTAGAGTAGAACCTCAACCCTTTCATTAAACTTCTTAAGAACTGTGTTTCTTAGAGGATATTTTCAAATATCTAGGCCTAAAAAGCTAGAACACAAACAGCCCATTGCATGGACCCTATTGATGCAAAATTTGTGACAATTTTAGCTGAACTTTGCCTTATTCTATGAAGAAAAATATGTAGACAAATAGCATAAGCCAAATAATTTCCCTAAGCAGATGACACTTTTGTAAATCATTCTCAAATGTTAGTCACAAATTAAATAAATGATGACCACACAAATCCCATAGCCACTAAAGCAAAGTGACTGAAAAAAGTTTAGTTGTAAATATATCCTAAAGAAAGTTTAAAATGAAAAAAATATTCCTTAATATCCTGCAATTAATATTTTGATAATTAAGACTGGTTCTTTTCCAGATCACTGAAATGTTACCAAATAGGCTGCAACACACGTGATGGTTTCTTAATAATTTGCCCCCAAAGGGAAAGAATCCTATCTAATAATAGACAAACATGGTAATTGACCGTACCTTCGTTACGTCTCCCATTGGCTAATCAGCGTGATATGCAAATTAACCACCAACAAAGATGGCGGTTAATTTGCATAAGTAGGCGAGAAGTGGCGGAGCGAAGACTGAAGGTGGCTCTGGCCCGAGCAGTGAAGGCTTAAAGGTGGCTCCGGCTGGAGCGAAGGCCTGGGTCCCGGGTGCCGGAGGAAAACCAGTGCCGGCAGCCAGGGGAAGGGAAGGCCTATTGCACGAATCTTTTTGTGCAACAGGCCTCTAGTTTTAAATAGAAAGAAAATTAAAGAAAAAGCAACCAGAAACAGAAAAAAAAAATCTAATAAAATCTAGGTCCTAGAGAAAAAACAGGAGTTGGTACTAGCCTGTGATTTCAAAGAAAAATATATATATATTCAAAAACCTGCTCCCTCCTCTCCAATCTTGGTCTCTCACTAAATAATGCACACAGACTAACACAGAAAATATCATAATGCCCTTTATAATATATCTCATTTATTATATCCTTTTTCCATTTTTGCTATTTCTTTACACCCCTTTTTCTCAAAATAGGGTCTAAGAAGTCCCTGAGATCCCTAAATTCTTTATGGCAATTTTTTAAAATTCTGTCATTACTTTCAGATTCATTTTGAAAAAGTTAATACAAACATATTCTGGATCATCTCGATGGCCACCAAACTACAAGCACTGCTAGGCCATTTCGGGCACACACATCTGCACGTGGGGCTCCTGCAGCATTGGCAGCAAGAGACCACCGAAAGCAGGAAGACCAACTAGAGAAACTATCCTACCCTCGGCCAGATCCGACCTGCCGCCTGTTTCTGCAAATAAAGCTTTACTGGGACACAGCCATACCTATTCATTTATGTATCATCTATGGATGTTTTCATGCTACAATGGCAGAGTCGAGTAGCTGCAACAGAGAGCACCTGGCCTGCAAAGTCTGAAGTAGTTGCTCTCTGGTCCTTCAAGAAAAAGCATGTCAACCCACCTAAAGCAACAGTAATTAATGCTGCATCGCCACACGTCTGGCTGCAACTGGACCAGCACGTCCCCTCAGTCAGAATGACAATGACCATCCCACATGGGCTGCGCTGCCATTCCAGTACCGCACGTCTATCCTTGAGGAAGTGCCTTCATCACGCTAAGGTTTATTCCTCGTTGCTGAAACAGCATAAAATTATACAGACTTCACGAACCAGTCATTTGACAAATATAAGCAGCTCTTAGATGGGAGACACAACTAGATGAACTAGAAACACTGCAGTGAACGAAAGAGACCAAGTCCCCTCACCTTCGTGGAGCTTCTTGTGACAGGATCAAACGCAGTCATTCGTGTACAGTGCCTGGCCTAAGGCAAGCTCAGGACTAATGGGAGCGGCTATTCTTATGATTACAACTATCAGCATTATCACTATTACTACAACGACGACGACACAGGTGGTTTATAAATCTAGAGGATTAATTACATCATTTGTAATTAATGACACCATGCTAGACATTTATTTCATATATTTGCTTTTAAGAAAATCTTTGGGCTTTTGAAATTTATAAAGCACAAAGTAAACATTTTAGAATTTTAATTATCTGTGCTCTATCCACTGAGCCAAACCGGTTAGGGCTTAGAATTTTAATTATCTAAACTGACAAAATGATGGTATCCTCATGTCCCACACACAGTTATTGCAAACCTGAATCAAACTATACCTGAAAACATGCATCAGAACAATCCGAGATAACAAATGAAAAGGTCATCACACTGATGAGCCAATAAGAAATCTGTTTTATAAGTCAGATTATTTTAATTATGTTATGGTTATTTAAACTACCCAAGTTTTAAAAACAAACAGTGGAATTTTAGTATATTTACATTTGACTAACACAAATTCAACTACATGAGAGAGAAAGAGAATTATTTAAACGATGGGCAATCCCACACCAGGATCACCTGTTCTAAGAGAGTGTGAGAAAGAAAGTGAATCTACAGCTTCCTGCGGTCTCGGCTCCCTCTGGCCTCTGACTGAGTAAGCACCCCTTTCCTTTTTTCTAAAAACACAATTCAACTAAAGAAAAAAGTTGCCAGTTCCAACATGAAGAAAAAACTAGCCGTGCTAGACCTCGAACTCCTTGTCTACGTTGACCCCCACCACGGTTTGTTCCTGAGGAAATTTCAAAAGGAATTTTTACCTACTTCAGGCACTCGCTGATTTCAGAATCTAACTCCCAAGTAAAATGTGACTCAGATGTACGAAAGATAATCAAGATCTGCCCAACCACAAGGATTTGATACTAATGTTTCAGAAACAATGCTTCTAAGTTTCAATTGCTTTAGGAAATCATATTCATGCAACGATTTTCTTAAAAGTTTGCAAAATTGTTCATACTATAGAAAAATCCTCAAAATTCAGAGCTTTCGCATAAGGCTAACCATAATTATAAAATAATTATGAAATATAAGCAACATGTCTAGCTACATAGTGCCAACAAAATTAAAATATTATATCCATATTGCAGTATCAATTTAACCATCATATATGTATATGACTGAAGATTAGAAATAAATTAAAAATGAAAATGCATTCATAAGGCATGGGTTTTTTCCCAAAAATTTTATTTTGTCACTGTATTGCCTGGCAGTTTTTAGAAAGTTGAATATGTTTGATGTTTGTACTTAAAAGTGTTTTAAAATCTCTAAATATGTTTCCTGGGAGACAGACACTCTTAGTAGTGAATATATACTTACTGACCCAAGTATTTTGGATGGCAATTTCTACCAAAATTTTAAATGTATGCTACCTTTGGCCCAGTAAATATGTCTGTTTATCTGTTTAAAAAGGAGAGGAGAGGGAAGGAGAGGAAAGGGTAAGGGGGGGAAACGGAAGCAGAGCGGACGCAGAAGGAAAGAAAGGGGGGATAAAACAGTGTCAAACGGCTTCAATACCTTATGGTACAGCCATACTATGAGAGTATAGTCCACAGGTACTAAAAAGAACGCGGTAGGTAAGTGCAATTTATGAAAAGATGGTCAAGACATGTAAGCCAGATGCAAGTAAGGGGACAGTACCACACTGTGGCAGACGCTGTTCCGGCCCTGCCAGGATACCCCTACCTGGCTGCCAGCTTCTCCCAGCCGCGCTCCTCTCTAGAGAATGACCTTCAGTTGAACACTCCTGAAGCAATGCCTGGGAACTAATTCACCCCCTACAGGGGCACCTGGTGACCGACAGACACGTAGAAAGCCCAGGCCCGGAAGTTCTGAATCCAAGTAAAATGGAGTGAGCACACACCAACCTTACTCTCCCACCGAATACTAAGCCTGCGGAGTGTGTGCTGGAGTTATCTGAGCTCTGTGAAAAGCAAACAGCAGCAGGTGGGCCAGGGAAGAAGACAGAATTCACAGTTCTACGGAACAGATGGCGTGTCTGCCATTTTTTCCCTCTCGCATCGCCTGGCTTGACCTCAACCCAGTACAAACCCCCAACCTAGGACTGTGATATATACACAGAGAAATCCTCAGAGCCCTCCCGTGCGAGCTCACAGAAAAGGAGAACCAAAACCCAGAGAGAACGAGAGACATTTCCCAGGTCGTCTTCTCTCTCTTTCCTTTTTCTTCATTTTCTCCCACCCCAGCCAGCAGGCAATCCCGCAGTGGCGGCGGAGGCAGTAGCAGCAAAGCCGCTGGCCTGGGAAACGGCAGAATTACAAAATGTGGAGGAAAGGAATCCTCTGTTGGTCAGCTGCAGCTCCAAGGGGGGCCCATGGGTTTATTCTCTCTCCTCTGCTGCTGCGGTGCCACTGCAGGAGGGGGAGTTTCTGGCCAGAGGACAGGAAAGGGAGTCCAGAGTAGCCCGACAGTACCAGGGCGCTAACCCAGCAGAAGCACAGGAAAGCAGCCCATGCAGCTGTTTGTGAAAGCCGGGACCTCCTCCAACCCGCACACCCAGGGATCTGATCGTCGCCAGCAGACCCACTAGCTCTGAAAGTCCATCTTGCAGAGAGACCTCCACAGTAAGTACGCTCTCCACTTCCTGCCACTGGGGCTCCTGGCACGTTGCCTTTTCTTGGCCTCACAATCTAGAGATAACCAAACCTCCTATCATTCCCTTCACATACCAGCTCTGACTTCAAACCCTGCATTTCCTTCCTCATAATCACTCTCATATCCACCCTTTTTTCCCATTTCAACTGCCAAAATCTTTGTCCGCGCGAATGAACAAATGAAATCCTCTGACGCCATGGTCTCAGGACTCTGTGCCCCCTTCTTCCTGTCGTTCATCCTGTGGACACACAGAAATCCACGAGGTGTATTTATTCAAACAGGTTCGATCTCCAATGGATCCTAATCACCCTACTCAGAAGCTTCATTCCACACAATAAAAAAAAAAAAAGCAGAGCACAAAGTGAAATATTCCAGAGAAAGACAAATATTGTGATCCCACTCATAAGTGGAATCTAATTATACACAAAAAAGAAAAAAGTCAAACTCATGCTGGAAGCAGAGTAGAATGGTGGTAGCCAGGAGCTAAGGGGTGGGGAAAATTGAGAGATGTTGGTCAAAGGATACAAACTTTTAGTTATAAGATGGGAATTGAATGTACAGCTTGGTGACTATAGTGGATAATACCATACTGTATACCTGAAATTTGCTAAGAGAATAGATCTTAAACATTCTCAATATACACACACTCAGGTGACTATGTGATGTGATGGGTGTGTGAAAAAACAAAACTATAGAAATGGCAAAATGATCCGTAATCAACAGAGATTTAGGGGGAAGGGAAGAGGGGTGATAGATGAAGCGCAGACTTTTGGGGTGGTGAAACTTCACTTTAATAGTGGATACATGACCCTATGCATTTGTCAAACCAACAGAAATTTACAACACAGAGTGAACTTAATGTGTGCAAATTTTTATTAAATCCTTTAGGACGTCAGCGGATCCAAGGATGAAATGCAGAATGTGACAAAACAATCTAACTATGTTACAAATGTCTGAAACAACCTCACTGAAGAGGGGGGTGGGGGGGGGGGATGGAAGTGACTTTGGAAATGAATGGTGTCTGTAAGACTAAAAGCAAAACAAAATATACCTACGTACTATACTCTAGTTTCCCATCAGTCATATGGTACCAATTCTAATATAACAATTACATAAAGAGATGGCATTTGGAAGAGTGTGAGGTTACAGAGAAGCAAGATGAGAAGCTAGAATGATCCATGTGGTAGTGGATTACAGTTGCAGACATCAGTATAAGATCATGTTTCTCTTAATACAGATACAGATAGTTACATACAGAAGTAATTATAGATATGTGTATATGCATGGGTTAGTATATACACATATGCCCTTGCTCTGTCAACTGAGATGTAGAAACAACAACATCCCTAGCCGTAATGAGTATATACCTAATGCCCAAATGTTGGTTTGTAATACCTGAACTATATGTGATGAACATACCTAGCCCAAATGTTGGTTTATAATACCTTTCTCCAACAAAATGAGTGAAGCAGGAAACATACAAGATGAGCCTGGAACATCTTGTAATATAGGAAGTAAAGAAGTTTGGGGAGAAAACTAAACCATATGATATGAGTATATAAAAGGGACACAGAAGCCAACTGAAAGCTCCCAGTAGCCAAAGTTGGAACAACTTCAGCAACAAAATAAATAAGGCAGCATCGCATACCCACCCGTCAGTCCTGATATGAATGAGTGAATATATTGAATATATTAACAAATGGAGAGCAAATACCCTGTGAAGAATTCCAAGTAATTTATGTCGATACTCAGCCCTGAAGAAAGTGAAGCACAACTCCCACTCCTTACGTGTGGGCTGCGCACAGGGACTTCCTTACAAAGACACAGCATGGGGGGCGGGGGGGGGGGCTTTTTTCGCGAAATAACTGGATGGTGGAGAAACCTGGTCAGCACTACCTCAGCCAGTGCAAGTTCAACATCAGCAGGTAAGTCATGCTGACGGTACACATCCTTGACACGATGTGATGAAACGGCATTTTACTGCTGTTGTCTTCCTCCCCCAAACCGATAAACCCAGTTTAATCCCGAGAAAAACATCAGGCAAATATCAATTGAGGGATAATCTACAAACACCTTACCAGTACTCCTCAAATTCATCAAAAACTTGACCAGAAAAGTCTGAGAAACTGACAAAGCCAAGAGACACCTAAGGAGACATGACAAGTACATGTAATGTGCTATCCTGGGTGGGACTGTGGAACAGAAAAAGGCCACTAGGTGAACACTAAGGAAATCTGAATCAAGTGTGGATTTTAGTAATAATGTACCATCAGTGGTTCACTAATTGTAACAAAAGTACTGATGTCTGAGGTTAATAACAGAACAGGATACGGGATGCTATTATTTTCCATTTTTCTGTAAGTCTAAAACTGTTCTAAAAATAAAGTTTTAATTTTTTTTAAAGACAGTACAAACACATACTAGACAAATCCACACTTACACTTGGAGACTTCAACACTCCTCCATGATCAACGCAAGTAGGAAGTCAAGGATGACGTGGAAAGACTGAATGACACCCTCAGCCTACGAGACCTAACTGATGTTTATGTCACCCAATAATGACAAACACAAATGCTTTCCAAGTGCACACGCAGCCTGCGCCACCCAACTCAGAAAGTGATGCCCCTGGAGACGGGAGCAGAATAAAGTGGCCGCAGATGGACAGCAACCCTATTAGCTATGTTTCACAGGCTGGTTCTGGGGACACCGTATTATTCTTTATGCTATTATATACCCTATTTCACAATAACATTGTAAGTCCTTTACTTTGAATATATTCTCTGGTAAACCTTTTCTTTTGTGGTTTGGGGATACAGGTCTTCACATATTTTATTAATAAAATTGAGTAACCCAAGCCGGTTTGGCTCACTAGATAGAGTGTCGGCCTGGGGACTGAAGGGTCCCAGGTTCGATTCTGGTCAAGGGCATGTACCTTGGTTGCCGGCACATCCACAGTGGGAAGTGTGCAGGAGGCAGTTGATCGATGCTTCTCTCTCATCAATGTTTCTAACTCTCTATCCCTCTCCCCTCCTCTCTGTAAAAAATCAATAAAATATATTTTAAAAAATTGAGTATATCATAAGCTCTGTACTTTTACCCAAATGAACAGAAATTCTCACAAACTCCATAGTTGGGTATAATATTACTTCAAATCTTCAGCAATGTCCTCTATGAGTATTCCCAACAATATTTGCTAACAAGGCATGCATTTCACCAAACTAAAAGTATTCATTTGTCTGTATTTATTTCAGCCACTACTACCAAAACAAGAACAACAAAGGTTTGTAGCTTTTTGGTTTTTACTCCTAAAGGAAGATCTTCACAAAATTTCTAAAAATGTATAATTAAGTTAAAAACTTAAGATACTAATTAGCACATGACTAACCATCACTGAAAAAGCTCAATAACTTTGCCTTCATATTCTGAATGCTTAGTTTTAAAATATCTCAACTGCTAGGAGTAGCCTCATAATATCATTAGTAAATACCTTGGGCACAATATAATCAATGGTATCTACATATATAAAACCCTAATGTGCAAATAGACCAAACGATGGAACAACCAAACATCCGGTCGCTATGACGTGTGCTGACCACTAGGGGGCATGCGCAGAACATGGCAGGCGTTGGCAATAGGCAGCAGAGCACGGAACATGGTGGGCGTCAGCTGCATCGGGATGGTGGAGGTGAGCAGGGGCGCCAGACCAAGGCGGGGCACCAGTCGCTATCATCGGGGTGAGCTTCTGGTGGTGACTGACAATTCTTTGCTCCCGTGCTCCACGGTCCTGCCCAGCACTCACACCTGCTGCCGGCGCCGAGCCGCCGCTCGCACCCTCTGCTGGTGCCCAGTGCCAGTCTCAATTGCTTGGCACCATGAGCAGGTGCGAGCAGCGGCTGCTGGCCCCGATCGCCCCTGAGGGCTTCTCCACCTCCCCCTGTTCCTGAGGGGTGATTGGGGCAGCAGCTGCTGCTCCCACCCGCTGCTGATGCCTGCCCCAATCACTCTATGCTGTCAGCAGGTGTGAGCGGGGCTGGAGCCATCAGCGCATGGGAGCAGCGGCAACAGGAGCGGGGCTGCTGATAGATAGGGGACTGGGGCTGCAGTAGGAAGGGCCAGGTGGGGGCAGGGAGGATGGGCCGAGACCCACCCCTGTGCCCACCACAGCCTCGCCACCCACAGTTCCTTTCAAGGTGCACGAATTCGTGCACTGGGCCCCTAGTATATAAATAAATCCTTATAACAAATAGTATTTCTAACAACTTTAAGGTGTTTTTACTGATTCCCCTTCAATCTCCTTAGATCATTATTGTTCTTGTACTTTGCAATTGACTGACAAGCCCATAACAGATATAGAAGTGTCAGCTCTGCGTTATCTTGCAGTTCATGTTCCCGGCATTATTACTTCAATCCTCAACTGAATCTGAAACTTCATCTGCAGTGTCTTTGTAGGAATCTTTTTAAACGCTTTGTCTATTGAGCAAGGTTCATTTCATTCCCATCAGATAATAGAATCTGAAAGACCACTAAACCAAGCAGAGGTGAACTGCAATATGTCTGCACAGAATGTAAGCAAGCAAATATGGAGGCTCACATAGCAGCCCCTCCAGGCTGCGGGGTCCCTGCTCCCTTCCTCTCGGCTTACCTCCGCTTACCAGACCTGCTGTGTAGCATCAGACATACAGATGGGAGTAAAGTATCAACCTATGAATTAAATATTAATAAAAGGTAATTGCCCATATTTTCTTGCTATAGCCTACCTACAGGATCGTTTTTGCATGCCTCCCACTTTGAAAACCACTGGTCATAAATAAGAGAGAGAGAGAGAGAACAGACAGGACTGTGCCTGGCTTGAGGAGAAAATGAGGGATATGGATGGTAGAATCAGAAAAGTAAATTTAGAGCCTACGTGGTTAGTTAATGTGGCCTAAGGTTACGAAGCTAATAATTTGTGGATTTAGGCAACAGATTGGACTCAGAAGTCCACTCTCTTTCCGCTGTGCCACATCGCCCCCTTCAGGACAAACACTAGGATTCCAGGGAAAGGAAAAAATATAGGTCCCCAAGTTGTGGCGCTGGATCAGAACTTAATTCATAGTTACACAGGGTCTGGAGCCTTGTTCGTCCTAGCTAGGAAGCAGTGTGTCCCAGAGCTAGACTGAGTCTGCAGGCAGCAGATGAGTCACTCCCATGGCAAAAACTAAAGGAAAGAGACAGGCTCTAGAAAGGTCTCCAGAACGTCTCTGTACTGCACCTAAGTGTCAAATACCCTTCATTTCCCTTGAATCTTTTGGTTTATGTCTTAACCCTTCCAGCCCTCAGTTACTTCAAAGCATCCAGGTATCAAAACTTCTTGTGCAAGTTCACTGTGTCCCTGCAAACTCCTGCCAGGTTTTCTCTGGATGCCCTAATGTGATCAAGAAACCAGAGATGACCGAGGTCGTCATTACTGAGTGCTTGGCTGCAACTAGTCAAACGTCCCTGCAGAACTTCCGTGCTTATTTCAGGGAAATTCTCCACTGTCCTTCCTCTAGTACTTCTTCTTTTCTCTTCTCTTTCAGATTAAAAAAAAAGTAAATGTTTTTAAGACCACAGAAATTTTCCATTTTACAAATCTGAAAAATTTTCTAGGTTCCAATAAAAAAAAATTCAAATACATATTGCACTCCACGAGTACACAGAGCTCTGAATAGCAAAGAGAACCTCTGAGGGCTGAAGTAACGATTAAATAAATTATGTAAAGCTTTTAGCACAAAGCCTGGCACAAAATCAGAGCCTAATTTTTTTAAAAGCCCATGAAATGTGTTCCGACCTAAATCAAATTATTTGTATTTCTTTTTCACCACAAAAGCAATGCGTAGCCTTCACATCTGAATCCTGAATATCAACAACAATTTCTTTTCTGAGTTCTCATAACTTTGAGTTAACACGTTGGTAGCAATGATTATGAACTACAGAAACCACAAGCAAAGCAACAGAGAATCTAAATGGGAGGGCTTAGAAATAACCTAACCCAGACCCCACATTTTGCACATCCAAATAAAAATCCTGTCCCAGCATATAACTGAACTTCACAATAAAGAAGTGAATATAGAAGCCTAGGACCCCTAACTCCTTGTTCATTATATCACCTTTCTATATGAAAACACTAGGATTATTTTTCTTTGTTCATAGTCTGTAGGGAAATTTTATAAACAATAAATTAAAACCACAAACTTAAAACTTTAATATATCAAAATATCATATTTTTTAATGTTTTAAAAGACAAGCCACAAACTGGAAGAAGATATCTGAAGCCATCTAAGCGTGGCTCAGTGGTTGAGCGTCGACCTATGAACCAGGAGGTCACAGTTCCATCCAGGTCAGGGCACATACTGGGTTGCGGACAATCCCCAGTGTGAGGCAGGTAGGGTGGCTCAGTGGTTGAGTTCTCTCTCATCACTGATGTTTCTATCTCTCTCTCTCTCCCTTTCTCTCTGAAATCAATTAAAAAATATATATTTTTAAAGTAAAGAGCATTTTTTTTTAATGTAGTAAAAATTATAAATCGGCCCTGGCTGCTGTGGCTCAGTTAGTTAAGCATCATCCCATGCACCAAAAGGTTGTTGGTTCGATTCCCATACAATATATGTTTCTCTGGGTTATCAGTAACTCAGAAAGGTCTCTCCTACCATTAACATATTAAAGAGAAAATAATAATTTCAACAAATGCCCCCCCAAAAGACCTTGCAAAAATTCAACACCCAATAAAAATACAAATCAGGCCAAAACCGGTTTGGCTCGGTGGATAGAGCGTCGGCCTGCGGACTGAGGAGTCCCGGGTTCGGTTCCGGTCAAGGGCATGTACCTGGGTTGTGGGCACATTCCCAGTGGGAGATGTGTGGGAGGTGGCTGGTCGATGTTTCTCTCTCATCGATGTTTCTGGCTCTCTGTCTCTCTCCCTTCCTCTCTGTGAAGAATCAATAAAATATAATTTAAAAAAAATACAAATCAAGAACAGAAGAAAACTTCCTCAAGTTGACAAAGACATCTGCCAGAAACCTTCAGTACGTCTGCTATCTAACAGCGAAACACTGGAAGCATTCCCATTCAGGAAAAAGATAAAAGTGCCCATTATCATCACTGCTATTCAACTTCTGTACTGAAGGGTCGAGGTATTGCAGTAACACAGAAAACAAAAACAGTGGTGTGAAGTTCAGAAAGAAGGCTGGCCAGTGAAGTCTCCTAATCAAAGCAGTTTAGTAAGTAGACACTTAGGTCCATCCCTTCTCCTTCAAATACACAGTAATAGACAAAGTATTTTTAAATGACTTAGGAAGGTTCAACAAGAAAAACCTTCATTTGGATCAGAAACAGAGTAGACACAAAATGGGGAGCGAAGCTGAAGCTACAGGCTTGCTGGACCCCGAGTCCAGAAGCAGGTGTACACTTCCTGCAGGGCAACAGAGACTCACCGAGCAGAAGACCTGGAGAGACCGGGGACGTCTGAGCCAGACTCGCGGTTTAAAGCCAAGGATGAGGCTGGAGCTGAAAGGAAGCTAAAAAACACGGCTGCCAGTCTCTGCCTAGAACTAGTTTATGCAATGCTCTGAGCTTAAAAATGTGGGAAGATAAAAACGCAGACTCGTGACCAGGAACTGAACCAAAACATTCACTTACTCTGTGAGTGGATCTAAAAGAGCCCCAATTACCTCAAAGAACAGGACTCCTGACTCACCATTATCATATCTAATTTTTATTAGGTTCCAGCAGATCAAGAAAAGCACCTAAAATATCACCACACAGAGAAGGGTGAGCACAGAAATAAGAACAAAATTAAAAGCACTAACACTCAAATGAATTTGTAAATCAACAGTGCAAAATACACAAAGAAATACAATGCTAAGAAAGATAGCCAACAAAAGCAACAACTGGAATAAGAATTCATTCCAGATGAAGTTAATTTTACAGAACAGTTTGACAAATGCTTATTTTTAAGTACATTTAAGGTGCTAGAATATACATTTTTTAAATTATTGAAAATGCAAAACTGTACAGCCACTTTCAAAGACAAGCAGTTTCTTACAAAGCTAAACATTCTCTAACAATATGACCCAACAATCATGCTCCTAGGTATTTATTCAAAAAAGCTGAAAACTTATGTCCACACAAAACCTGCACATAAATATTAACAGAACCTTTATTCATAATTATCAAAAACTGGAAGTAACCAAAATATCCTTCAAAAGTGGATAGACAAACCGTGGTACTTTCATACAATGGAATATTATTCAGCAATAAAAACAAATGAGCTGTCAAGCCAGCAAAAGACATCGAGGAACCTCAAAGGCATAATGCTACTTGGTGAAAGACAACAGTCTGAAAGGCTACAAACTGTATCATCCCAAACATATGAGATTCTGGAAAAGGCAAAGCTATAGACACAGTAAAATGATCAGTGGTTGCCGGGATCATTTCAGGAGGAGGGAGGGAAGAATTGAGTAGGTGGAACACAGAGGATTTGTAGGACAATGACATGATTCTGTATGACATACATGAAATGTCATGTAATGATACTAATGGTGCATGACATACAGTTGTGAGAGCCTAAAGAACTATGTGATGCTAAGAGTGAAGCCTAACAAGAGACGGAGAAGCATCGATCAGATGCTCAAAACTCAGAGGGAAGGTAGGGGAGGGTGGGGGTGAGGGGGAGAGATCAACCAAAGGACTTGTATGCATGCATATACGCACAAGCGATGGATGTGGACAACAGGGGTTGAGGGTGAGGGCAGGATTGGGGGGATGAGAGGACATTGGGGGATAAGGACACATTTGTAATATCTTAATAAAGGGGAAAACTTAAAAAAAAAATAGTGGAGCCTAACATAAACTATGAACTAAAGTTAATCATAATAACAACAATAATAACAACCAATATTGATTCATCAGTTGTAGCAAATGTACCACACTAAAGCACGATATTGATAGCAGGGGAAACTATGCATGGGGAAGGGGGGTACATAAGAACTCTTCGTATCATCCACCCATTTAGGTCACATGCAGGTATGTATATAGTTTTTTAAATTGGCATGGACAGTTTCACTTCTGGATCTATACACAAAATAACTGAAAGGGACTTGAACATGTATCTACACACCCATTTTCACAACAGCATGATTCACAACAGCCAAAAGCTGGAAACAACTAAATTGTCCTGCTGGATGAATGAACGAACAAACGTGACATATACATACAATGAAATAGTGTTCAGTTTTTAAAAAGGAAGAAAGTCTGACACACACACAACCCTGAAGATGTTATGCTAAGTGAAATAAGCCAAACACAAAAAGACAAATACAGTATGATTCCACTTGTATGCGGTACCACGGTGGTCAAATTCATAGAGAGTACAATGGTGGTCGCTGAGGCTGAAGGGAGGAGAGAACTGGGAGTTAGTGTTTAATGGGTAGAGTTTCATGTTGGAAAAATGTGAAAAAACTTAATGCCACGGAACTGTCCACTTAAAAATGGTATAATGGTAAGTTTTATGTATATTCTGCCACAATAAAACATTATGAGAAAAAGTGCTGAAAAACTGATTATCACAATTGAAAAATAAATTATATCTCTTTATTATACTATCTAGAAATTTCACACTAAAAGCAAAACTTTTTTTTTTAATCTTCACCTGAGGATATGGTCTTTTTTTTAATCCATTTCAGAGAGAGAGGAAGGGAGAGTGAAAGAGAGAGAGAAACACCGACTGTGAGTTAGTGTTTAATGGGTAGAGTTTCATGTTGGAAAATGTGAAAAAATTTAAGTGGAACTGTCCACTTAAAAATGGTATAATGGTAAATTTTGTGTATATTCTGCCACAATAAAACATTATGAGAAAAAGTGCTGAAAAACTGATTATCCCAATTAAAAAATAAATTATATCTCTTTATTATACCATCTAAAAATTTCACACTAAAAGCAAAACTTTTTTTTTTAATCTTCACCTGAGGATATGGTCTTTTTTTTAATCCATTTCAGAGAGAGAGGAAGGGAGAGTGAAAGAGAGAGAGAAACACCGACTGTTTGCCTCCCATATGTGCTCTGACCAGGGATCAAACCCAAAACCCAGGTAAGTGCCCGGACGGGGAATCAAACTTGCAACCTTTTGGAGTATGGGATGACGTTCCAACCAACTAGCTAGGCAAAACTTAAAAACATTATGAGAAAAAGTGCTGAAAAACTGATTATCCCAATTAAAAAATAAATTATATCTCTTTATTATACCATCTAAAAATTTCACACTAAAAGCAAAACTTTTTTTTTTAATCCTCACCTGAGGATATGGTTTTTTTAAATCCATTTCAGAGAGAGAGGAAGAGAGAGTGAAAGAGAGAGAGAAACACGGATTATTTGCCTCCCATATGCGCTCTGAACAGGGATCAAACCCAAAACCCAGGTAAGTGCCCGGACCGGGAATCAAACTTGCAACCTTTTGGTGTATGGGATGACGTTCCAACCAACTAGCTGGGCAAAACTTATTTTTTTTAATTTTAGAAGGACATACAAAAATATATAATTCAGACCCTGGGATAGAGAAAATTTACTTAACAAGATCACACACACACACCAATTTAATTTAAGGGAATTTCTTTCATAAATGTAACACGAAAATTTAAAACGTGCATACAACTAAAGACACTGTGAACAAAGGGAAAAAGGCAAGCCTCAGACTGGCAGGATGCATTCACAACACATATACCCATAAAAAAAAAATTAGTATCCAAAGTAACCTCACTGTCCCTGGCGAGTGAAGGTTCCATAAACGGTCAGTTCAGTCTACCACTGAACACTATTCGGCAGTTAAAAATAAATGAACCAGATCCACAGGTAGCAGCATGGTTAAATCTCTACCAATTAAAATTTTAAATGTGCACCCTCTTGACCCAGCAAGCCTCCTTTTCATTCACTGCAGCCATGTCTGAAACTACGGTACCACACACACTTCGTAAGAGAGTGCATAGTGGTCAGGAAGGACCAGGTAGATCCCTGTTTCAACACGGAAAGATCTCTGATGTTCTGTTAGAAAACAAGCTGCAGAACAGTGTACAGTGTCGTGTCGTGCATGTGGGGAGTATGGGGAAAGCCTGCTTCTGTCTGCATTACCTATACCAGTATATAGATGGAAATGCATAGAGACAGGTCAGGAAGGATCACAAGAAACTGATTACAGCTTTGGTGGAGAAGGGAGTGGGCCAAGGAGGCTTTTATTCTGTCTGTACTGCTGGCATTTTATCAGAGTGCGCCCTCAGGAGCCATTTGCACAGCTGCAGCCCCAGCCACACTGACTGAGCACCAAACAACCCCAGGAGCTGCCATTCGCAGGGACTCTGCCAGGAACGGCGTCTCCGAAACCTGGGCCGTATATGTCCTGCACAAGTAGACACCGCAGCCCTGAAGCTTGTGTAACTAGAAATAAATTAAACAGGGGGGTGAAGTGAGCCCCAGCCAGGTGGCTCAGTCGGCTGGAGCATTGTCTCCTGTACCAAAAGGTTTCTGTTTTGATTCCCGGTCAGGGCAAGTTACCTGGGTTTTGGGTTCCATCCCTGATCGGAGCTCATGCAGTAGGCAACCAATCCATGTTTCTCTCTCACATTGGTGTTTCCCTCTCTCTCTCCTCCTACCCCTCTTATCCAAAATCAATGAGCATGTCTTCTGGAGTGAGGTAAGTTTCTATATCCTGATTGGGATAGTGGCTGGACAAAGTATGCACATTTTTAAAACTCACCCACTACACACAGGTATCTATGCATTTTATTATATGTAAACTACACATCAATAAAGTTGATGTTAAAATAAATATAAATTAAATACATAAATAAAACACAATTATCACTGGGAGAACCTGGAACAAAGCTCCCAAAATTACAGGACCCAAAACAGAACTGGCAGACGCCTGCTGGATGCGCTCTGAAGTACACAGCAGTGAAACTAAAGAGAAATCAGCTCTTCAAGGCTGACCACACAACGCCAAATTTGGATTAATATGACCCTAATTTTTTACACGAGGAAACAAAGGCCCTGAGAGACTTCTAGAAAGGGTATAAAATAGAGGGTAACTTGCCATTCTACCGGTTAGAAGTCTAGTTTTCTAAGTAGAAATTTGTCTCTCACACACTGGGTGGACCCTCGAGAACCTTGTCGGTTCTGCTTTGACTATATAACCCCCTTCAAAGGTGACTCCACTTACGTGTGATAAAAATCCTCATAGAACTCATAAAAGGTCAAGTTTTGATTTGGCAGACAAAGTAACCCAACAGGCACTGCAACCCAGGGAACTGAAACGGCAGACTGGAGCGGGAGAGTCTAGAAATCTAAGCAAGGCAGCCTGTGCACAGGCAGGGTTCCAGCCCATACAGGGGCTTACTACAGACCGACAGCCCAAGAACCAGGACAAGAGTCAAAAACAAAAAGTGTCCTCTGGACAAAAGTACTCTTCTTCAGGTGGCAGAAAGGAGAAGAGTGGAAGCAATGGCCCCAGGAGTAAGTTCTAACAGCTAACCTGCAATGTAGCTGTGAAAGCGGCAGCATGGCCACCAGAAAAGGCCACTCCATCACCGCAGCCATTGTTTTAAAGGCTCAGACCTGTGAACCCCGGTTACCTTACATGGAAGGAAAAAAGGGGGGGGGGAGAGGGAGCTTTAGGAACAAGGGAAGTCCATCAGCCACCCCCACCAGCAGAGTGATGAATGCTGATCTGTGCCATGTACAGCAAAACCATGCTGGGTTCATTCATTCACGCAATAAACATTTCTTGCAGGACTGCTGTTCTCGTCTGTCGCTGAGAAGTTAGCTAGCAGTGATCACCGAGCCCTTAATAACAGTTGGGAAGGAAGGAAACTTCTTTCCTCCTTTCAAATGTTGTATTTTTCTCTCCCTTTAAATGTTACAAGAGCCTCCAAAACTCTCCTAAGTTGCTCCCACGAGCTCCCTGGACCCTCCTGCTTTATCCCCAAACCACGCCACGTATGGCTCCAATTTCCCCATCCTGGGAGGAGTGGGGGGTGGACACGAGACCTAAGGTGAGTAAGGTGTGAGACAACATTCAATGCTGCTTTGTATTTTGCGTTCGTGGCTTCACAAACAAATGGTTAGCTCCTAAACAGTAAATGACGGCTGTGTTTGACACTATTTTGTGGCCCCAGTGCTGACCACGGTCCCCTACCCACGGAGGCTGGCTAATCAATAAACGCCTGCGAAGCATGCCGGAGGTCTCCCTCATCCGAGGCCTGGCACAGGAACCGAACGGCGAGCATTCGTCGGCGGCATCCTCCCCTCCAGCACTTTCCTTCCACGGGCGACACGGTGCACGGGTTCACTGTGAGGTGCCTCGGGAAACAGTGTTTTGGGGCGATCTGAAATAAATTCCATTCCCTCTGCCAGGGCCTGTCTGCCTCACCTGCCCTCTGCCAGGACCTGCCTCCTATGCCCCCTTGAGCACCTAACGCAGAGCCCGCTCCCAGGGAACAGTGCTCCAGCAGCATCAGCCCGGCGCCCGCACCGACGGCCACGGCGCGCTCGGAACTCGG
>NW_005367354.1:2264956-2288622 GCF_000412655.1 Myotis brandtii | reverse complement strand
GTGAAACTTGGCCCCCGCGGGTGTCCTCCGCACCCCGATCGCGGCCGCTGCGGTGCGTTTCAACTCTGCACGGATTTGCCAGGCCGGCTGGAGGCTCCGCCCGACGTGACTCCCAGGTAAAGAATGCGAAGAACCACCCGAGAATCATTCATCCGCGCCTCGGGCACGCTATCCTCCCCGGAATTATTTTGCCAAATTAATTCAGCTCTGCAGGCGTTTCCGGAGCACCGACTGGGCACCCGTGCTGAGTGGGTCCACCTTCGCGGTCACGGTCCCTGGTCCCGAGGAGCGCATAACTCGGTGGAAGAGCTCCACAACGCCGTGTGCTGACCTGTGCAAAGCCGAGCGCGGGCAGGGGAGGAGGAGATGGCTTCCGCTTGGACCGAGGGGACGGGTTCCTGGAAGAGGAGGCATTTGTGTTCAGCCCCGACGGGAGAAAAAGGAGGAGGCGTAGGAGACAAGGTCGAGGGCATCAAAGGCTGGGAAAACAGCGTGGGCAGAGGAAGAGAGAGGGACCACGGTTTACCACCTCAGCATCCACTTTTTTCTTGTAATCGTATCCATTTTTGAGAGACTCCTTTCCAAACCATGTGAAACATAGGAGATTGTTCCACATTAGGAACAGCGAAGCTTTTTTCATGACTCAAAGAATCTTTTTTTCTCAACGTTATTTAAGGCTGAAAAAAAGCAGTGTCCTTCGAGGGCTGTTGTATGTGAAGGATGTTACATCCCTAAGCGGAGAGACCCAAAGCCAGTGTGCTTTGCGCCTGGTTTTTCCCTGCTTTTTGGCACCTTATGATAAGGCAGGTCCTGTCACCTCCTGCTGCCTGCCTGCCTTCAGAACATCCTCTTCCTCCTCGTCCTCTTCCTATTTTAAAACGCCTACCGCGAAGGAAATGCTGGCAACCAACTGTAAGTGAGAGTAAACATCGCTCAGAGAAAGGTGTCACCTTTCACACAGGAACTTCGCGACCATATTCATGCTAGGAAGGCTTTTCCGCTTGTATGCTGGGCCTTGACTGTGTTCTGAATTTGTTAAGATACTCAGAATGCAGGTAAGAGACGTCTTGTGTATTCATTTACCACCTTGGAGCACCGTTGGCGGAGGCATCGAAAGGGTCCTTTGGAGAAAAGATGTCTATTTGATGTAAAATAAATATGTAAATATGACTTTAAATATTTAAATGTTCGCCCTAGTGATTGAACCCGAAGTAATGTCAATATGTGGGCCAGGCTGTTATGAACCATTCTGGGAACCGACTACTTTACGTACACTCACGTTAGCATTTCCCCATCTCTGTTCTGCATCTCATCGCCTCTCATGTGCGCGGAAAACTTATTTCAAACATATTTCAATCATTTTCCCCCCTCCCCTCCTTTCCAAAATCATCAACTCCTCCTACCTACTTGTCCTATTCTATTCCTTCACCATCTATTCATGTTCAGGCTTTTCCTGTCCTAAAGAAAAAGGAAGAAACCCCTCTATCATTCCAGATTGTGCTGTAGATTCTTTTACAAACACCTTAAAGTCGTTTATCTCTGCCAACTCATCTGTAGCTTTTGTCCCCACCACATCACTGCACTTCTCTCAGTCATGAATGGCTGTTTAATCCTGAATGCCACCGGCCACTTTTGAGTCCTCTATTTCTAGAGTTTTCCATGGTATTTGACAACACAGAGCACGCCACTCTTTTTGAAACACCCTTTGCCTTCGCAACATGACTCATCTGCTAACCCCTCTGACCGGTCCTGTCTCCAGGATTCTGGAAGCCATGTGGAACAGAAAACCACCCAGCCGAACCCCACCCAGATCCCTGACCCCAAAGATTGTGAAGTTATCACTAAAATGGTTCCTAGTTTAAGTCATTCCTGTTTAGGATAGGTAGTTTGTGATGGAGTCTGTTAACCAAAATATTTGCATCAGACTTCTCAAGAGCAAACCAAGGCAGGAATGATGCAGCATTTTCTGAAGACTCGAGGAAAGAAGATGCAAGGTAAGGATTTTATACCCATCATCCATCATGCTGTTTTTCAAACATCATAGGCTATAGGAAACACTTTTTAAAATGCAAGAATTCAAAGAACTATGCACATAAGCCCATCGTAAGTACTACAGCAGGAGTCAGCAAATTCTTTCTAAAGCACGAAGATAGTAAATATTTTGCTTTGCAGGCCTAACTATTCAACTCTGTCATTGTAGCACAAAAGCAACCATAGATACATTGCAAATAAGTAGGTGTGGCCATGTCTCAAATAAACTGACCTTACCAAAATAGGCAGTAGACTAGATTTCGCCTATGAATTGCAGTTTGCCTCTTCTATACTAGAGGAAATTATTTCTCTCAAAAAAGCACAAAGTCCATATGATTTAAGAAACACATACTATGACCACATGGGGTTTATGTATTCGTGTGCTAGAACTACCATAACAAAGTACCACAGACCGGCCTGAAGAACAGAAATTTTTTCCTCACAGACTTGGAGGCTGTTGACAAGATCAAGCTTTTGACAGTGTTGGCTTCTGCTGGGACCTTCTCCCTGTGTCTTCACATGGTCTTCCTTTGTGCTGTGAGAATCTGTGTGCTAATCCCCTCTTCTTATAAAGACACCAGTTATATTGGAGCAGGGCCCACCCTAATGGCCTCCTTTCAATTTAATTATGCCTTTAAAGACCCTATCTTCAAATACAGTCACATTCTGCAATACTGGTTAGGACTTCAACTACTTAAATGTGAAAGCTATAACAATAAAAGTCTTAGGGGAAAAAAATACATGTAAATCTTCATTACCTTGGGTTTGGCAAAGCCTTTTTTTTTTTTTTTTGCAAAGCCTTCTTAGATAAAACATCGCAAGCACAAATGACAGAAGAAAAAATAGGCAAATTGTACTTTATCAAAATGAAAAACTTTTGTCCGTCAAAGGACACCATTTAAAAAGTACAAAGGCAGCCTACAGAATGGGAGTAAATATTTTCAAATAGTGTATGTGATAAGAAACTTATATGCAGAATATATAAACAACACTACAATTATAAAACAAATAACCCAATTGAAAATGGGGAAATTATTTGAGCAGACATTTCTTCAAAGGAGATATATAGATGGCCAATGAGCACATGTAAAGATGCTCAACATGATTAGCTATTAGTAGAATGTAAGTCAAAAACACAATGAGATACCACTCCACCCCCACGAGGACGGCTATAATGAAAACCACAGACAATGTGTTGGTGAGAATGTGGAGACATTAGAGTATTGATACATTGCTGGTAGAAATGTAAAATGGCGCAGCTGCTCCAGAAAACAGCTGCAGTTCCTCAAAATGTTAAACACGAAGATATCATATGACTCAGTAATTCTATTTCGAGATGTATACCCAAGAGACTTGAAAATATATGCCCACACAAAAACCTATGCACAAATGTTCATAGTGTCTGCTTCATAATAGCCGAAAGATGAAAACAATCCAAAACCCCATCAACTGATGAATGGATAAACAAGGTGTGGTAAATCCATTCATACAATAGAATATTATTCAGCAATAAAAAAAAATGGAACCCATGCTATAACATGGATGAAATTTGAAAACATTATGCCAAGTGAAAGAAGCCAATCACAGAAAGCCACATATTATAGTATTCAATACAGTACATGAAACGTCCAGAATAGGCAAATATTTATAGAGACAAAAAGTAGACTTGTGGTTGGAGGGGTTGGAGAGATTAAAAAAAGACTACTAATAGGTATGAAGTTACTTTTTGAGTTGATGAAGTTGTTCTAAAGTTGATTGTGGTGATGGTTATACAACTCTGATATACTGAAAACCACCGAATTGTACACTTTAAATAGATGAATTAAGAGGTATGTGAATTGTGTCTCAATCAATGTGGTTCTTTGAAAGAGGAAAACTATAAGGCAATCCTGAAAGACACAAAAGGAGACTTGAACAAGACATTGCTTTTTATTAAAATACCTTAACATTGTAAACATGACAGTTCTCCTTATGGTAATTTATAAATTTAATATGATTCCCCCCAAAAAAATATAAACAAAATTTTCTTCCGTAGCTAGATAAATTGACACCAAAGTTCATATGGAAAAAAATAAACACTCAAAAATAGCTAGTAAAACACTGAAAAGGAAGAAGTGTGAGAGGTGACTGGCCCTAGCAAATACTAAAACATACTACAGAGCCTCCTGAATGAAAACACCGTGTTTCTGGCACAGGAACAGGCAGACCAATGGAACCAAATAGAAGGTACAGATATCAATCCAACCACATGTGCAAATCCACTATCTGCTAAGCAGTCAAATGGCTGAGGCAAAGAAGGACTTTTTAAAAAATATTTTATGATTTTTTACAGAGAGGAAGGGAGAGGGATAGAGAGTTAGAAACATCGATGAGAGAGACACATCGATCAGCTGCCTCCTGCACACCCCCTACTGGAGATGTGCCCTTGACCGGAATTGAACCTGGGACTCTTCAGTCCGCAGGCCTATGCTCTCTCCATTGAGCCAAACCGGTTAGGGCAAAGAAGGACTTTTTAATAAATGGTGTTGAGGAAAACTGGACAGCCACGCACAGCCTCTCTGTGTTGGTGACATTATGGGGGAACAAATATTACTAAATGGAATGAAAAATATGCAGCCCCTGTGGAGGAGCATTTGGCAATATCTAATAAAACGATTTGTACATTTACCTCTAAACCTAGCACGCCAACTTCTAGGCATTTACCCAAAAGGTACCTCCAAAAATAATCTGTACTCTGACATATGAAAGCTCCTGCATTGTACCATGATTTGTATTTGCAGAATGTTGGAAACTACCTAAATGCCCAAACATAGAAGACTAGTTGAATAAACTATGATCCTTACACACATTTGACTACTCAAAGGCAATAAAAAGGAATAAAGATTATCTTTATGGATTGAGAGATACACACTGGTAATTGCAAAATAGTCACAGGGATGCAAAGTACTGCATAGGAGATAGAGTCAGTAATATTGTAATGGCTATGCATGGTGCCAGGTGGGTACTGAAAATATCGGAGGGAACACTGGTAACGTATATGAATGTCTAACTGCTATGCTGTGCACCTGCAACTAATACAAAATAATATTGAATATAAACTGTAATTGAAAAAAAACTTTTAAAAAGAAATAATGTCTTTATGAACTGATATATAGTATATATCAGGGTATATTATTAAGCAAAGTACAAAAGCAAACATATAGCATGTTACCTTCTGCTTATTTTAGTAAAAGGAATCACCAGAACAATAAACCAAAAAACAATAAAACTATTGCCTTAAGGAATTGGGTGAGGGAACAGGGTAGAAAGTTTAGGGGAGGAAGGGACAATTCTGAATATATAATATCTTTTGGTATAGTTTTGGCTTTTGGAAACATGTTAATGTTATATACATTCAAAAAATAAAATTAAATCAACATGCATAGGGAAAAATTAAAAACCTGTAACTAAATGCAAACAGAAACAAATAAGCCCAATTGTATGTCAAACAAATGACAACCACAATGAAGGAAACCAAGTAATTTTGAATATAGTCCTTGATATACCTTCAGTCTAATGCAAACAATAAACTAGGGGGGAAAGAATCAATACCAGTAAAAAAAGAAACACAACGGCTAATAAGCATAGTTTAAAATGTTGATTATATTTCTTTCTAGTATTTACAAATTAAATTAGCAAAATATTTGAACTGTAATAGTCAGTGTTAAAGAGTCTTTTGAAGAAATGTAAATAATACAGCCCTTCTGGAAGGTAATTTGGAAACACATACCAAACTGTTTAAAAAGGTTAATATCCTTTGACCACAAATCCAAATTCTTGCAGTTTATTTTGTGAAGACATTAAGTGATGCATAATTAAATGTATGCATTAGGGTAGTCTACCAGAGTTACTTCTAAAAACTAAAATTTTTAAAAAGGTACAGGGCTTTAATTAAATTATGAGATATCCATGAGATAGAAGATGCCACAGATATTAAAACCAAAGTGTGAAAGAATGTGTCATGTCATGGAAAAATGTAAAATGTATTTGGAGCCGAAACCAGTTTGGCTCAGTGGATAGAGCGTCGGCCTGCGGACTGAAAGGTCCCAGGTTCGATTCCGGTCAAGGGCATGTACCTGGGTTGTGGGCACATCCCCAGTAGGAGATGTGCAGGAGGCAGCTGATCGATGTTTCTCTCTCATCGATGTTTCTAACTCTCTATCCCTCTCCCTTCCTCTCTGTAAAAAATCAATAAAATATATATTTTTTAAAAATGTATATGTAGCATGATTTAAATTTTGCTTAAAAATATGTGTGAGAGACAAGTCCAATAGAAAAGGGGGCAAAAGGATAGAGAGACATTTTTTAAAAGAGCAAACACAGCCCGGCTGGCGTGGCTCAGTGGTTGAGTGTCAACCTACAAACCAGGAGGTCACGGCTCGATTCCAGTCAGGGCAACATGCCCGGGTTGTGGGCTCGATCCCCAGTGGGCCGTGCAGGAGGCAGCCTATCAATGATTCTCTCTCATCCTTGATGTTTCTATCTCTCTCTACCTCTCTCTTCCTCTCTGAAACCAATAAAAATATATATTATTTTTTTAAAAAGCAAACACATATGACAAGTAAATGTATGATAAAAATCCTCAATTTCATGAGTAAATGTATCCAGGAAAATGCAGGTTAATACTACAATATTATATACCTTCTGAGAAAGGCAAAAGTTTTAAAGTCTGATAATGTCCAATGTTGGAGAGAAGGTTAATCACTCGGGACTCTTATGCCCTGATGCTGGGAATGTAAACTGGAGCCATCATTTTGGCACTGGCTCGTTACGTTGAAATTTCATTATCCAGCGGTTTCACCGCAAAGGCCCTCAACAGACGCACCAAGAGGCCTGGACAGGCACTGATTATAATGGCCAAGTCCTAACAGCAGTCAAATGCCCAGCCAGAGAAGGAGTGAATAAACCGTGTCTGTCTCTACAATGGAAATATCAAACAGCAGCAAAAATGAAAGAACCACCTCTATGTAACACAACATGGATAAAGTGAACCAATGTATTTTTTGAGTGAAAAAAGCAAGAGACATATGATTATAAAATAAAATCATTTTTATAATGCTTAAAATCAAGTAAAGCCCAACAGTTAGTAAAATTACTTTTATAAAGCAAGGGAATGATAAGCCCAAACTTTGAGAACATAGTTACCCTGTGCAAGGAAGTGTCAGGCTGGGAGAGCACTTAGGTGACAATTATTGCCAGTTATTCATAGCGTTTTATTTCTTGTTACATATCTTTTGTATCAAATACCATATTTTTTTAGTTTTCAGTTACAGTCAACATTCAATATTATATTAGTTTCAGGTGTACAGCAAAGTGCTTAGATATCAAATATCATAATATAAAAAAATAAAGTGAAAGAGGGTGTGTGTGTGTGTGTGTGTGTGTGTGTGTGTGTGTTTCTCCCTGAATAAAAGACTGGAAGAATATGAACCAGGAATTTATTCTGGGGTTATCTCTGGGTGGTAGGATTAAGAATGGTTTTAATTTTCCTTGCATTTGTTTACATTTTCAAAATGTCTTAAATGAACACGTACTTTTTCAAGAACAGGAAAAAACACTTTAAAAAATCTATGCTAGAGCCTGCCCCATTTTCACTCTGCAGTGTGAACATCCAGGTCTTAATTCCCATGGTTAAAAATGGTCCAGGGAGGAGGAGCACAGTGAGTCCCCAAGGTCGTGTGTGACACCACGTTTGGCCAGGTAGTAGCTGCCAGTGTCGGGAACAAAGCTGGAGAGGATGCACAGAGCTGCGTGGGGGGGCGGACCTCTGCCAGCCGGGTGTCAGCTGAGAAGCAGGAAGGTCGTAACTGCTCAAGGAAAATAATTTAACGAAGCTGAAAACCCATTCCTTGAAGTCAGGAATCCACTGTACTGGCCCCCAACCCCCTACCCCAAAACCCTAATAACAGGCAGGTAAGAATACTGGAAACTAAATACCACGACTTCATCCTTGTATCGAATGATGGTAAATTGACACCAGAATGTGTGTCACTCTGTTCTCTGGCGCTTACAGATGACAGGATAGGACTGGAAAGGGTCCAATGGAGAGTGATTAACATGACAGGCAGGAAGAGTGTTCTTTACAGACTGACAAGCAAAAAAAACCGACTGTGGCCTTCAGAGAAAGACGAGAGCTCAGACGTGACGCGCCAGAGGTGTGCGTAGTCAGAACACAGATGTGGTCACCAAACCTTGCGATACCAGCAGTGAGGGGTAGCTGTTGGCGGCTGAAAGGGGCGGATCTGGAGAAATCCATGGGAACTGCTCTTGTGCACAGCGGGTAGCAGTGTGGAAAGCGTTGCCCCCAGAGGCTGGCTCACTGGTTCTCAGTCTTGTCCGAACACGGAAGGAAGACGGCACAGAAGGCAAGCAGGGAGGCTCTGGATGGGGACAGGGTGGCCAGGAAGAGAGGCGGAGCTGGGACAGGAGCATTCTGAGTCCCTGTAACAGTTTGCGGAGAGGCTGTGACAGGGCGCATGGAAAACCTTTATGGATGAGACTTTCTAAGATTTACATCACGGACAGCAGTCGTGTCCTTCCACAACACTGTCCTGAGTGCCATGTTGGAGACTTCACTGGCTAGGTAGCTACACTGACCCACTGCGGTAACTTCTGTGTGAGCGCCAGAGGGGCTGCCGTATTTCCATACTGTGAGAAGCTCGGGAAGCCAGAGCTAAGTGGCACCCCCAAAGATCCTCCAGAATGACCCCAACAGGCAACCCAGAGGCCGCAGCATCCAAGGAAGGGTATCTCCGACGTGCTGGTAGTTTACCAAAGGCTGATCACTTTCAGTGGTTCTCAACCTTCCTAATGCCGCGACCCTTTAATACAGTTCCTCATGTTGTGGTGACCCCCAATTTCATTGTTACAAATTGAACATAATTAAAGCATAGTGATTAATCACAAGAACAATATGTAATTATATATGTGCTTTCCGATGGTCTTAGGCGACCCCTGTGAAAGGGTCGCGACCCACAGGTTGAGAACCGCTGTTAGGTGGTATTTTCAGACTCCTCAAAAGATCAGCAGATTCTCTGTTGATTAAACTTGCTGCACTGGCTCAAGATTAGTAACTCCAACTATTCTCCATCAGGCTGCGCTGAAAAAATAGCTACCAGCTAAGATGAACGGAATTTTTTTAAAGCGCCCCCGATTGATCAATTGTGTGACCCAAGTGGAGAACCACTCTGTTAAAGTTAATGATTCGGAGAGCTGGCTGCAGGGAGGGTGCAAAGGGCATGGGCGAACCGGCTCGGGTGGAAGAAGGACACTAGTGCCCACAGGCGCGCAAACACTGTCCAGGCCGCTCCTGCAGGGGTGCTGGGGTGGGGAGGGAGCTGCTCTTCATTCCAGAATGTTACCAGGCTTGGACATCGGAAACAGAAGTCTCTCGGGTCCCCGTCATTGTGCGAGGAATGAAAGAGAAGAGAGTTATGCATCCCCCTTCCTGTCTGGACCCACTTCTGGGCTCCTCTCTAGGACCGGAGAGAAGGATGGGTGAGGCCAGGAAAGTGCTTTCCTGTCACCAAAGCCGAGCTGGTCCATCTGTTTTTGCTCCTCAGCACTTACTGGCTTCCCTGTCTTGGGGTTTGCCTCTTCTGCTCCGGGCCTCAGCACACCGAGTCCTCGGCTCAGCACTTCAGAGCTCAGCCTGCAGCAGCCTGAGAGTGTAAGTGCAGCCATGCGTGGGCCATGGCGATACCATCAGCGGGGCCTCCCAGCTGACCTGCAGAATGGAGAAAATAATATTGTTTTAAGACTCAAAATCTTGGGGTGAGTTGTTATGCAACAATAGATCGTGTACGGAAATTGGTACCTAGGGGGTAATACCATGACAAACATACAGACCGTGTGGTCTTGGCTTTGCATTGTGCGGCGAATGGGGCTGCATGTGGAGGCTGAGTGCAGCCTGGATGTTTCGGGGGGCGGGGTGGGAGCAGGGGGAGGAGGCTCTTGGAAGGATAGCCGCCCACCTGTGTCGTACAGCAGCGACACGATTACAGTAGTGAAAGTTGTGCTGCCGAACTGTCAGCTGCAGTCAGTCGGAAGGTAGAAAACACACCTAATGAACTCGAGAACCTGGCTTAGGAAGATTCCGGCAGCATGGTAAAAGTGTCATTGTCTTCTTTCAGAGTTCTAACCAGAAGGCACGGGCAGGAGTAGCTAGCTGTCCAGTGTGCCAGCAGAATTTAGCAGGACACGGAAGGTCAGCGATGTGCTGGGCCCCCAAATAAAAGGTTTCACATTCCCGGTCTCTCTAACCCACAAAAGAGTCTCAACGTAAGACATGGCTTCAGAAGAAAGATCAGATTAAGTCCATGCCTGTGACTCTCCGTTAAGACCACAGAAGGTTTAAACTGGTGCCCAGCAGACCCTCTCCGTCAGGAAAGGGAGCTTCTAAGAACCTTAGGCCATTGCCCCACAGCTCTGCAACATACCAGCCCCGCACACCCTACACGGAATGAATGTTTTCAGGCCAAACCAGCAAGAGGAACCACTCAGCCAAGCCATAGGGTCTATGATGGGAAACTACGAATCATTGTTAGTCTAAGTAAACATTTTCAGGATGGGTTAATAGATAAATGACCCACAGGGAGATGGAAAAAGCCTTCATGGAGGAGCGAATACTTGAAGACCAGAGAGGGTGAGCCCATGGAGGGCCAGGGAGAGGTCCTCATGGATTGCAAGAGAGGGTCGGAGTGCAAGCAAAGGCCTGGGGGAGGGGAGGACTGGGCCCCATGAGCCACTTCATGCTGAACACGCTACTGTCCGCAGGACCTCCTCCCAGGAGGAGGACAGGAGCCCCTTTTAGAAAACGGCACCAGTAAGCCTTTCATTACTCAACAGAGGTCTTGGCTTAGCCACGGGGGCTTAAAGGTCCAGAGCTTTCCCACCTCTGCTGCCCAACGATATCCCGTGGACCCTCTCGGGATCGTGGTGCCAGGAGTCAGACATGCAGTGTCATTGCTCAGCTGGGCCTTCACAGGAAACATGCAAACAGCCCCACTGCGCCAACTGGGCCTGGCAGACAACCCTGAGGCCTCGAGGCCCGGGAGCTCAGGGTTACTCTCTACGGGCTTCCGTTTTCAGACATGCAGCATGAGTGCGGGACAGAATTTCTCTGGGTCGCGTGTCTTCGTTTCTGAAATGAGCAGATGTCCTCTGACTCTGACAGTCTAAGGCAGTGATGGCGAACCTTTTGAGCTTGGCGTGTCAGCATTTTGAAAAACCCTAACTTAACTCTGGTGCCGTGTCACATATAGAAAATTTTTGATATTTGCAACCATAGTAAAACAAAGACTTATATTTTTGATATTTATTTTATATATTTAAATGCCATTTAACAAAGAAAAATCAACCAAAAAAACGAGTTCGCGTGTCATAGGTTCGCCATCACTGGTAAGGCTCTGGGAAGAGATTTGAAAGCTAAGCAAATAGGAAAGTGCCTCCCACGTAATAAGCAGACGAGTATGTGTTGAATCGGAGTGGGCATGGCAGTAAAGTGGACTGTGGTAGCACGGAAGTACTATGATCTGTAAATTGGTACCACCCTTTTGGAAAGCAATATGGGAGTAAGAATCAGGAGCCATAAAAATGCTTGGCCCTCCACTTGTAATTCCATTCTTGAAAATGTATCCCATGGAAATAATTAAACTTAAGATAGCAACTATAATGCATCACATCTAATGTAAAAAAAAAAAAAGTCAGAAACAATCTAAATGTCTAAAAAAAAAAAAGGATCAATAAATTATTACCTGGCGATATTATACAGACATGACAAGGATTACTGTGAAAGCTGTAGAGTCATAGGAAAGTGTTTATGGCTCCATAATTAGTGAAAAGGGCAATACATAAGGTGTCCCCAAAAATGTATACACGCCTTGTAATTATAAAGGCGGTGCTTATTAAAATACACTTCATTTTCAAAATCGAGCTCTCAGGGTGCAAGTGAGTCTGCATGTGGGGGACACCAGCTCAGGATGCAGGGAGTTAAATACAAATGGCCACGTCCAACCAGCAGCTGACCATGAGGAGTGCGCCTCACAGGCCGGCAGGGTTAGACTGGAGAGCTCGCCATTCAAAGACTGCCGCCGGCGAGGGCGGGCGTCCGGGAAGAGGACTGAGGCAGAAAGTCAGAGCACCGTGTTTAGGTGACGGAGGAGAAGCGAATGACGGAGAGCATGGCACACTGGAGGGGGCAGCGGGGTCCTGAAGGCGTGGAGGAAGAGTGTCCCTGTGAGGCTGCGGGGGGGCGCTCAAACTCAGAGGGTAGGCGGGGCAGGAGCCCCACTGTAAGGCGCTGAGAGCCCAGCCACCAAGTGGGACAAGCTCGGGCAGCACTGTCACTGAGGGTGGTGGTGAGGAGAGAGGGGACGGCCACCTGAATGGGTTAGCAGGGTCCCGGGGAGGTGTTTTGTTTTCATTATTTATTTTTAAATATATATTTTTATTGATTTCAGAGAGGAAGGGAGAGGGAGAGAGAGAAACATCAATGATGAGAGAGAATCATTGATCAGCTGCCTCCTGCACGCCCCCTGCTGGGGATCAAACCCAAAACCCGGGCATGTGCCCTTGCCTGGAATCGAACCCAGGACCCTCAGTCCGCAGGCCGACACTCTATCCCAGCAATGGCGAACCTATGATACGCGTGTCAGAGGTGACACGCGAACTCATTTTTTTGGTTGATTTTTCTTTGTTAAATGGCATTTAAATATATAAAGTAAATATCAAAAATATAAATCTTTGTTTTACTATGGTTGCAAATATCAAAAAATTTCTATATGTGACACGGCACCAGAGTTAAGTTAGGGTTTTCAAGATGCTGACACGCCGAGCTCAAAAGGTTCGCCATCACTGGTCTATCCACTGAGCGAAACCAGGGGGGGGGGGGGGGGGGCGGCGAGGGGAGGTGTTTTAGAGGGTGCACCGGGAACACGTTTGCCGGTAAGAAGATGGGGGATGAGAGGACAATGGGGCCACTGCCCTCAGCTCTATCAGAAGAGAGATACTTGATCCTTCGAGGAAATGCTGTTTAAAAAATACTGTTTTTAACCGAAACCTTCCTTCAGGCAAACCTTATTCACAATCCCAGTATATGCAGTCATTGGTGCTGAGCTGAAATAGGGAACACAGAGGGCCACTGAGAGCCCTCCTGGCCCCGGAGCATCAGCTCCAAGCAGCACAAAAAGGGGGCGGGGTGCCCTGGAGGGTCGCTTAGTTGGTTAGAGCATCATCCAGATACACCAAGGTTTCGGGTTTGGTCCCCAGTCAGGGCACATACAAGAACCAACTAATGAATGATGCATAAAGAAACAAAAAGGCCAATTGAAAGAAATGGAGAGCACAGCAATAAACATAATCAATCAATCAATGAAGCAATAAATGAAAATAAAATATAAAATACATAAAAAAAGAATCAACCAATGAATGCATGACCAAGTGGAACAACACATGGATGTTTCTCTCTCTCTCTCTCTCTCTCTCTCTCTCTCTCTCTCTCTTTCTCTCTCTCTCCAACCTTAAAAAAGGATGGGTGGAGACAAGACGGATAAGAATGTAACGAAGCTGGAAGGGAGGTCTTTACCCTGTGGGCCTGATGGCGATGTTGGAGACCTGAAAGCTCAGAGACAGCAGAAAGAACCTGAAGAGTCACCGTGAGAAATGAGCTACAGCTTCAACTGGAACTGGAAACCCTGGGATTTCCAAGCAACACTGAGGTCCCTGTGGAGCTGGGAGCGTGAGGCAGGAGGGCAGCCAGCTGGCACGCTCTGCTCAGCCTCCGGCAGCAGCCGCGCAGGGCGGCGATTACCCAGGTGGGGCTGACACAGTCTAACGGGAGGCTGGGACGTGAAGGATTTCAGGAGCTTTCAAGGACATGGGAGGAGAGCCAGCCTGTTCTGAGCTCCCCTATGTGCCAACAGACAGCCGGGCCTGTGCCCAGGGCTGTGCTCCGTCAGCTACTCTCGGCGGGAGACAACGCTGCTTTAAGGACAGGACACGGACAACCTTGGATTATTTTCAGTGAAATATTTTTTAAAAATTTTAAACGGTGCTAAATTATACATGACAAAATGTGCCATTTTAACCGTTTTTAAGTGAACAGTTCCGTAGCATTAAATACATTCACATCGATGTGCCATCATCACCACCGCCCGTCTCCAGAACTCTCCCATCTTCCCCAGCAAAACTCTGTCCCCATGAAACCAGTTCTCCATTTCTCCCTCCACTCCGCCCCACCCCTGGTGGCCACTGTTTGCTTTCGATCTCTATGAATTTTACTATTCCAGGTTATGTCATGTAAGGGAAACCACACGATGTTTGTCTTTGTGTGACTGGCTTATTTCACTTAGCACAATCTCTTCCAAGTTCATCCACGTTGTCAGATGTGTCAGGATTCCTTTCCTTTTGAAGGCTGCATAATATTCCATTACATGTGTACACATGTTGTTGCCCTGTTCATCAGTGAATGAACACTGGGGTAGCTTCCACCTTGTGGCTATTGTGAATAATGTTACTCTGAACATTTGGTGTATAAAAGCCTACGAAATCCCTGTTTTCAATTATTTTCTTCATTTTCCCCAAAGTGGAATTGTCCATGATCTACATAACTGAATAAAAATAGATCAATACAACTTTGCCCAAAATGGGTGGTGCTGGACGTTGGAGAGCTGGGTACCAGGGCCCCCGCCTGGGCAGGGCTGATGGCATCGTAGCTGCTCAGACACATTCTCAGAGCCCTAGTCTTTTAGGACTCAAGGCCTGGCTCTAGTCTAGACAGACACTTGGCTATGTCAAAAGCACAGAAGGGGCTCTGTGAAGCATGCGGTACACAAACAGCTGTGGTTTGGGCAAGATGATAAGAATAGAGCTGGTCACTGGTAAAAACAAAACCAAGTTTGGGTTCAAAGCTCAGGCTTTGCAGTCGAGAGAGCCTCTATTAATACCTGTGCCACACTAGTCTTAGCTCTGTTATCTTGGGCAGGTCATTCTATCTCCTTGATTCTCAGTTTCCCCATCTGTAAATTGGGTAGCTACAAGGATTAATGAGATTTGTACATGTAAGTGCTTAACACAGAACCTAGCACAGAATAGACTGTCAGTGAATGTCGGCTTTCTTCTCCTCCCATCTCAGTGGCTGCCCTCCTCCCCTCTTTAGAACTTCGGGTGCCTGGGACCCCTCTGCTGTCTGGCACCTTCCCAGGTAGTTTTAAGTTACCAGAAAAAGAAGGGGGAAAAAGGCAGAAACACCGCTCCTTTGCCTCCTAGTGGTGAAAGAAGCCCATTGCAGGTACATACAACAAATTACAGGTTCATACTTTATTGGTTGATGAATAGAGGTCAGCTCTAATTTATAAATACGTATCTGAGTCATCGGCCATATATCACTGTAACTAGAGCCTAGTGTGTACTCTTATGCATGATTAAATTCTATCTAGCAGAATAATTACAAGGCATCATTAAACATAACCTGTAATTCTTAGGCCCCGGCCCAGACCTACCACTCGGGGGATGAGGACTAAGAGTCCATCCTTTCGGTACTCGGTCCCCAGGCGGCTCCTATCCCTCAGGCTGTGCACTCTCGCTTGCCCAGCAGCAGGATGACCCAGGTGCTTGGGCGGGGCCGGGTGGCTGTAGCTTTGGGACGAAGGGCCAGGGGAGCAGGAAGTCCATACACTACCCACCACACAACCTGCAGCCTTGCTGGTCCTGGGGCCCAACAGCAGCTTGACCCTGAGCTGAGCAGGGGCTCTGGCTTTGGGACCCTCATCGGCCACCATTCGATCCATATAGTACGAAAGGATGACACTTGCCTCAACATTTGTTTCTTGATATCAGGTTTTTTGGGTTTTGTTTGTTGGCTTTTCAAGGGAAAGCACGAGTTGTACATAGAGCCAGGGTTAGTGCCAGGTCAAGCAGGTGAGTGATTTGTGTTTGGCATCCTATTACAACCCATCCTCAGGTACCCATTGCCCTCACGTGCCGTGGGCACCAGAACCCCGCTCTGCGGCACCCCTCCCACCCCCCTGGGAAGTACTGCATTCTCTGGCACCTGAGTGACTTCTCCTGCAAAAACCTAAATATGCAACAAGCAAGGCATTAGGCAGTCCATAAAATTATCATAAAGGTTGCACAGGAACTTAGGAAATACTTATACAAGAATATTATATAATATGTATTATTACGTGTAGAAACTGTAGACATCATTAGAGCTATACAAATATGAAAAACAAAACAACATGCAGATGAAATTGCGAGAGTGGTGACCATCTTTTGTTACCTTAAGATTTTTTAGAATGTGTTATAGTGTTACCGTTATTAAAGCCCCTTTCTTTTGTTATTGATTTTTTATTTTTTTTTAGTGATTTCAGAGAGGGAGAGACAGAAACATCCATGATGAGAGACAATTATCGACTAGCGGCCTCCTGCACGCTCCCCACTGGGGGTCAAGCCCACAACCCAGGCGTGTGCCCTGACTGAGAATTGAACCGTGACCTCCTGGTTTATAGGTTGAGCCACACCGGCTGGCTTTCTACTGCCCCTTTTCCTCTCTGAATTGCAAGATGATAAGCCATAGTCAGGACTGAGACCTTCAGGAACTACTGAGTAGTCACTAACCTTGAAAGGTCAAAAACCTCCCCGGTGAAGTCGCAGGAGATGGGCTGGCGGCTGTGAGCACAGCCAGTTCTCAGCACGGGAGCCGGGAGCCAAGCTACCTGTTTAAGCAGCTTGCTAACGGCCTGGTGCAGAGGCTGGTGAAGACGAGCAGCCCCTGACAGCTGCGTGGGCAGCCGGCTGGGCGATGCTCTGTGACAGATGGGACAAGGAACGCTGGGCTTAGTGATGAGAAGCACTTGGAATCGGCTGTTATTTGCACTGTTTCTGGTTGAGCTACACTGTGAGTCAATGCATGCTTCGTCCCATGCTCTGCTCCATTTCCAGCCTCTGCCTGTACGTAAAGGGAGGGAGAGTAAGCTTGGAAGTGCTGCCTTCCTTTCACAGCCCGTGAGCTGAGGGGAGCTGTGAGAACATCCATCAATACCCAGGCTGGAAATGCCAGGGCCTGGCTGCTTGGGGGAGGTGGGGGAGGGATTGCATACACAAGGGGAGGGGTTATGAAAGGAAACATTCGTCTGAATGTGCAGTTTTCCTACGGTGAACTCAGTGATCACAGCATCGTTCCTTGGGGGAGAGAGGGCATTAGGAGAGGATGCCAGCGCCGGAGATGTTAGGAGAAATCTGGAGAACTCTGTTGGGAAGAGGAGGCCAACATGGAGTACCCAGGGGAACCAATGCTTGCGGCCTGCAGGAGCCCTGGGGACACAGTGCTGGTGGGCCCTGCGGGGAAGAGGTGGGAGAAGGTGAAGAAAAGCATCTGTGCCAGAGAGGAACAATAGGAGGGACAGCCTCATTGTGCGGATTCCCTTCAGCCGTTAGCTCTTCCCATCCCTGCGAATCCTAAGAACATAAGCGCTCCACCACTGGGTTAATTCCAGCCCTGGGTCTCAAAAAAACGGTTCTGTAAAAACAGAAGCAATTAACTAAACAAAAGTTGCTGGCTCACAGGTGAAACCTGAAACAGTGATGCACTAAAATAAAAAGTGCAAATTTCACATGGAGTCTCGAGATTATAAGGTCAGTTGAGGCTCCTTCTCTCAGGTAAAGGGAGGTGGGGATCAGGCTCTGGCCCTGTTAGCACCGTGGTAAGACATAACCGAGGCATGAACAGAAAAGAGAGGAATGTCTTTTCACTCTATCAGCACTAACTATAATTCTTAATTTCATGGCTACAGGTTTATTATTCAGTAAATTACCTTCACTCATTTAAAGGTGAGGAACCTATTTTGTACATGTGTATCTTCAAAATTTCAGTTACTAATATCTGTATAACAAATTCAAGCCTTAACATGCAATAGTTTCTAAAGAAAATGTAGCACAATATACCAAAACTTATGGGATGCAGTTAGTGCAGTGCATAGAGGGCAAATGCCTGGAGGTTCTAGCCAGAAAATTAGACAAGAAAATGAAAGAGTCCAGCTGCGGTGGCTCAGTGGTTGAGCATTGGCCTATGAACCAGGAGGTCATGGTTCGATTCCCAGTCAGGGCACATGCCCGGGTTGTGGGCTCAGTCTACAGTGTGGGGTGTGCAGGAGGCAGCCGATCAATGATTGTCTCTCATCATTGATGCTTCTATCCTTCTCTCCCTCTCCCTTCTCTCTAAAATCAATAAAAATGTTTTCTAAAAATGTTTAAAAAAGAAAGAAAATGAAAGAAAGGGCACCCAGATTGGAAAGGAAGAAGTGAAGAACAATTAATACTGCAGATATAAGTGTTATGGGTTAAATGGTGTCCCCCCAAAAAGATATGTTTAAGTCCTAACTCCCAGACCCAAGAATGTGACCTTCTTGGGAATAGGATAGTTGCAGATGTAATTCATCAAGATGAGGACATGCTGGAGTAGAATAGGTCCTTAATTCAATGCGGCTACGTCCTTAGAGGAAGAGAAAACAGATACACAGAGAGAAGGCCATGTGACAACAGAGGCTGAGACTGGAGTGATGCATCTGTGAGCCAAGGGATGCCAAGGGTGGTTAGTGACCCCAGAAACAAAGAGAAAGGCATGGGACACCTTTCCCCTGGAGCCTTGGGAGAACACGCCCTGCTAACCCTTGATTTCAGACGTCTCGCGCCTCTAGAACTGCACAAGGGTAAATTTCTGTGAAGCTATCCAGTCTGTGGTGATTTGTAAGAGTAGCCCTAGGATACGAATACAATAAGGAAATATCTTCTTCCATTCACATGAAATAAGGAAACACCAAGAAAGGTAGGGTTCTCCTAACACACAGAAAGACACCCGCATTACCTGCCACATCCACATTCCTGCTTTGATAGGAGGAGACCGCTGCTCCTCTGTGTATGGCCGAGGTCTGCGGGCCCAGGGCCACCCACACCAAGCAGCTCAGGGAAGTGACTGGCTTCTTACTGACTCTCTGACCTACGATATCATGGCAGAGTCTGTTGGGGGGGGTTACCCAACATCTGCCCCCCCTCCCCTTTCTTCCTCAACAAACAGAGCCTCAGTACTGCAGGGCCTACTTGTCAGAGGAGATAGCCTATCTCCATCTCAGAGATGAGCCTCCTTCGTCAAAGCCAGTCCAGGAACCCCGTTCCTCTCGCCAATGACTGGTTCAGGGATGGGCAAGTGAGGGAAACTCTTGCGAATGGGCTTCTTACCCTTGTTAGGAGGTTTCCACATTGTTACATCTCACCCTCAAGTCGGGACTGTGCCGGGCTCTGTGTGCTCAGGAGGAAGGCCAAGGTCAAAGCTGAAATGCTGAGGAGGGACAAGTGCACACGTAGGAACACCAGTGAGAGGCTTTGCAGGTGGAGGCGATGGTGTCTTGGCCAGAGTGGTGACTGTGGAGGTGGAGAGAAAGGGCTGGGTTATGGATATATTTTGAAGATGGTGCCCAAAGGATGTGGGGGCTGGTTATGGAGTACAACTGTTCCTCAATCATATCCCTGCAGAGTTAAGAGAGCAGTTGGTGCGAAGGTTAATGAGCACAAAGAGGGGTGATCTGTCAGGCCGGGTGTCTCCTGGGTGTTAGGCAGCAGCTCTCCCTGTGGGGAGGGGAGGTGAACTTCACCCCACGCCATTGCCCTGTCTGCCACCCCCACCTCTTCGTGTCAAGTAGGCCTGCTCCCTGCCCAGGAAGAACCCAACCCCTCGATCATGTCTGGGGCGGGAGCTGGGCGTGGGTGGTGGAGGGGGCTGGCACCATCTGCTCATTTGGCCTGTGTTTCTGTTCTACATCCTTTCGTTCAGTTTCCGTCTCCCAAAGCAGACCTGGCTCCCTCCCCGCAGTGGGATCCCAGGTGAGGAAGATGGAGTCCCTGTGCCCGTGGCTTCTCCCTGAATTAAAGCGGCAACCACCTCCGCTAGAAACGGTCCTGTGTTCAGCTCCTCTAACCGCTGGACTTCTGGTCTGTGCTGTTGGGCGCCACCCACTGACGCACATTGACACCCACACTGGTGACCACACAACTGCCCAAAGCGTAACGTTTTTTCAAGAACAAGAAAAGATGTAGCCCTGTACCAGCCAGCTCTCTTCCCCACAAACATTCGCGCACACAGGTAACTGACCACGCATGCTCCCCGGCATGGCAGGCTGCCAAGCCTCCGGGCTTCTCTGATGCCAGGCCTCCTGCTCGGGCCTCCTTAGCAGGCGGAGATCTGCCAGGCCGGGTCCGCAGGAGCGCTGAGCAAGTTCCAGGCCTGGGCTCTGCCTCACCCTGTTCAGCTCCGGGATCAGTGCTGTGTGTTTGCCTCGGCCTGCTCTTCCCGGCCAGCCCAGTCCTGCCTGCTCCTCACCCTGGCATGCCTGCTGCACTCCAGCCTGGCACGGCTCAGAGGCTGTTGGCTCCAAACCAGGCCCCGTTCGTCTGCCCCTCCCCAGCCTTCACAATAGAGAACAGAACCCCCGCCCCGAGCCATTCAGGAAACTGGAATGCGTGGGACGCGGGAAGGGCATCACCAGCTCTCACCGGAGGAGTAGGTGTGTCTGTCCGTACTGTCCGGCCCCCCACGGAGCCAGCCCAACCCTGCACGGTTCAAATCTCCAGTTACCACAAAGCAAGCAGGCAACCTCTTAGGGCCTCAGTATCCTCACCTGTACCATCGAGATGATTCGGTAAAACCCCTCCACACGGTGAGGGGTGGGGCAAAAAGAGGTCAGTCCTGTGAAAAGCTAGGGCGCAGGTTTGAGGAGTTAATGAAATGACTTGGGCCCCCAGGGTTCTGGTTCTGGGAGTCGAATCCTTTCCAGTCTCAGCTGCTGTTTGCTGCCACCTGGGCATTGTTTAACCTGGTTTAAATGTTTACCGGAACAGGCATGCGTCCTGGCTCTGTGGCTGGACAAGGCTCCCAGGGCAGCAGCCATCATTCCGGGCGTCTCCTAGTTCCCTGACACCCGTTGTGTCTTTTGGATCCGGAGAAATTTGGCTGGAGGATTCTGAGGGCACAGGACTCACTCTGCCTCCCACGTTCCCAGGGCAGCTGTGGCCTCCCCCCCTCCACTCGGTAAGAACTTCAGTTCATCTCCTTTGAGAGCAGCAGCTGGAGGAACAGGGAACGACGGGAAGTAGGAGGCAAACAACAAAGAAGGTATACCTGAATTTGCTTTTTTTTTTTTAGGAGTTTTACTTCAAAGCCTATGTTATGAGGATTTGGGTTAATATATGACTACTAGAGGCCCGATGCATGAAATTTGTGCACGGGGTGGGGGTCCCTCAGCCTGGCCTGAACCCTCTCCCAATCTGGGACCGCTGGCTCCTAACCACTCACCTGCCTGCCTGCCTCACCACCCCTAACTGCCTCTGCCTGCCTGTCTGATCACCTCTAACCACCTCTGCCTGCCTGCCTGATCACCCCTAACCGCCTCTGCCTCTGCCCTGCTACCGTGGCTTTGTCGGGAAGACATCCGGTCTATCCAGTCTAATTAGCACATTACCTTTTTATTAGTATAGATGTTATAGTGCTTGTCATGTAGTATTTGCTCATTTAATGAGGTATTCACTCCACAAATGTTCATTAAGTACCTACTATGTCCCGAGCATTGTACTGGGTCCTAGGACTATGACAGTAAATTAGATGCATGTTGTTTCTGCCCTTATGAAGCTTACAGGTTAGTAGGAATAACAGCTTGGAGCAGCGCCTTGGAAGCTATCATTATATTCTTTTCTAAAATATCATGTTTCCCTAAACACTTTAAAACATTTAAGATCTTATATGTACACTTTGAAACAGAATATTTTATCCTCTTTTCTAGAGAAATGGTCCTCAAAAGGGGTCAGTTTTGCTGCCCAGGGGACATTTGGCAATGTCTGGAGACTTTTTTTGTTTTCATAACCTGGGGGCTGGGAGCGTGCTGCTGGGATCTAGCGGGTGAAGGACAGGGATGCTGCTACACAGCCTACAACGCACAGGACAGCGCCATGGCACAGACACACCTGGCCCAAAATTTGCATACGCCAAGGCCAGAAACTATAGTCTAGAGGGGACCTGTTTAGTTCACAACCAGTTATTTCTGGCAGCAAAGGGAGAGAAACACACTCCACCCTTATGAGTCTTAGAAGAGCGGGCCCTTCTGAGCTCTATGCTCCATGCCACTCGCCTGTGTCGCAGGGGGCGCTGGGGAGGCTGCCGGGGCAGAGAATGGACCTGGGCGTCTGTGGTCGGAGAACTGAGCGCTGTAACTGCACTTGGTGAGTGTTACATTTGACTGGTTCTCTTACAGAAATAAGTTTTCAAACAGAAGCTCCTGCAAAGGACCTTGTCTTTTTTTACCCTTTGGAAACCCTACCAAGCTTTCGGTTCATTTGGTGGTCCTTCTTCCTGTGTAAAATGTTTTAAAAGTTGTCTGGGCATAATTAGTCCAATTGGTCTTTAGATTAGTAAGCACAGAAAGAATAAATGGCCAGTTTTAACTTTCTCCACTTCAAGAGTCCAGGTTTCCAGCCTCAGCTTACCTCTTTGTCTCCTATACCCCTTCCCAGAGCACTGCACACTGGCCTACTTCTCTCTCCTCCGGCTCCTGGGCAGCTCCTGTCTCATCGCTGGGCCCTGAAGCAGAATCGTGTGTGGAAACAGCATACCCCTATGGGGCAAGGCTAGGATGTGTGTGTGGGTGAAATTCAAGACTATTTTCCATTCCCATTCACCTTGTCATAGTGAATGATCAGTACATAGACTATCCATCGGTTCCAGGCACAGGATGTATGAATCATGTTCCCACTCATATGGGTTGGATGATGACTCGGGCTACGATGTGAATCCCTTGAACTCCGTATTTCACATCCCATTGGCTGAACAAGCTACATACCTTTTCTTAGAAATGAGACTTGGTTTTAAAATGTGCAAACATCTGATCTGAAATGTGCAAACCACTCTTTGCCGATGCAGTGTTTTACTTGCCACTTGCTGCAGGTGTTAAACGTGCTGTTACAGATGCTTTGTCTGAGCCCACCTGCAGATGTTATGCCTCGCTCATAAAAGTCATCCTCAACAGAAAGTAACAAATTAATCAGAATCACTTGTGATACTTGTGGTTAACAGAATTTTGTGTTCGCTTAAGCATCGTTCTTTATGCTTTAAAAAGATCTGTTACTGGCAGACGCCAAGTGTTTTATGGTTACATTACTTCCCGAATGTAAACAAGATTTTCATAAAAGCTTCCTGAGACGATATCTCATTGTTTAAACTTGCCCCTGACATAATAGCCTTCAATAATAAAACCTGGCCAGTGTGGCTCAGTGGTAGAGCATCTGAAGGGTCATGGGTTTGATTCCTGGTCAAGGGCATGTGCCTGGGTTGCAGGTTTGATCCCTGGCCCAATCCAATCCCTCTCTCCTCTCTTTTCTCTCTCTCTCTCTCTCTCTCTCTCCCTCTCTCTCCCTCTTCTTCCTTTCCTTCTCCCTCTCTTTTTCTTCCCCTCTCTCCCTTTACCCCCAAAGTACCTTTCCTTCTCTTGAATTTCTCCAACTTTGGTGTGTTTTTTTTTTTATTGCTGACAATATTGCAGATGCCCCCCCTCCCCCGC
>NW_005367354.1:2225182-2264809 GCF_000412655.1 Myotis brandtii | reverse complement strand
GTTTTGAACTCCTTAGAAATTTGGTGAGAGTTTCTGCTGGTTGCCTTATAGTGTGATGTTGAATAAACTCCCACATGCCTGGCACAGGGCATGTGTTCAGTTCATATTTGTTAGATGGGAGAACAGGAGGGCTTTGCGAGAACGGGTTATCCATACATTACGCAGCTGTCGGCTGCAGTGTCCACTGAGGACCTTTCCTTGTTTTCTGTCTCATCTGGGCATTTCCAGGACTGAGGGGTCTCTCACCAGGCCACTCTCCCTCCAGCTCTAAATAGGGCCATTGTGCTGGAGGTTGAAGCAGCATCCTCTTCACTGGGGCTCTGGCAGCCCAGACATTCCTCGGTCAGCCGGTCAGCGGCGTGTCTGCTCTCTGAGCATTTGCCTCCAGGCCCGCAGGTCAGACCGACTGACTGCGTGGAAGCCCAGGCCAGTGAGAGGAATGGAAATGATGGGGCCTGGAAATTCTTCACTCTTTGTTCTTCTGATCGGGTGACAGGATAATTAGTCCAAGTGAGATGCAGCCTCTCCCAGACTATACTTAGTCTAATTGCAGCGCTTTCTTGCCCCTGCAGAAGGCTGGGATTCCTCCCTGGTGGATGGGAAGTGCCAGAAGGGAACAGAATCAAGCAGGCCAGCCACAGCCCGGCCAGAGCATGCTCCCCCCTTCTCAGAAGGGAGGCAGTGGTGCAGCTTGTGTCCAGGATTCAGGAAATGGGGTTCCACCCCCCACTCTACCATTAACTAGCTAGGCGATTGAGGACCCTTTATTCCCTCTGAGCCTCAGCTTTTTATGCTAAACAAGCATGATAATCTCTACCTCACAGGCACTAAAACTAGTGAGTTTAGCAACATCAGTATAAACATATAAATTGAGCCCTGGCCAGGTAGTTCAGTTGGTTAAGCATCATCTGACACATCAAGGTTGTGGGCTTGATCCCCAGTCAGGGCGCATTCAAAAACCAACCAAAGAATGCATAAATAAGTGGATATTTCTCTCGCTCAAAAATCAATAAAAATTAAAAAATATATAAATTGGATGTTTCTGTCCATCAGTTAACATTCAGAAGTTGAATTAAAAAAAATTTAAATTGTCACAGTATCATTTTTTAAAAAGTTAAATCTGACAAAAGATGTGAAAGATCTGTTCACCGAAACCTACAAGACAATGTTGAGAGAAAGTAAAGAATATGTAAATAACTGAAAAGATGCATCAATGGCAAATATAAGATCTCTTTTCTCCAAATTGATCTATACTTTAAATAATCCCGAAGTCCTGTTTTTTAAAGAGGCTGACCACTGATTCTATAATTCATGTGGAAGTCAAAGGATCTAAAATAGCCTACCCAACCTTGAAAATAAAGAACAAAATTGGAGGACTACAACTTTTATAAAGCCACAGTAATTAAGATAAAGTGGTATTGGTACAAAGATATACAAATATGTACATTTCCATCAGCAATGCACAGGTGTTCCGATTTCTCTACATCTTCGCCAACACTTCCATTTACTTGTTTTTTGATAACATCTATCCTACTGGGTGTGAAGTTGTATCTCATTGTGATTTTGATTTGCATTTTTCTAGTGATTAGGGATGTTGAGCCTCTTTCCCTATGCTTACTGGCCATCTATGTAGCTTCTTGTGAGAAATGTCTATTCAAGTTCTTTATTCATTTTTAGTTGGTTTTTCTTTTGCTGTGGAATCATGGGAATTCCTTATACATTCTAAATATTATTAGAAATATGATTTGCATGCCCTAACTGGTTTGGCTCAGTGGATAGAGTGTCGGCCTGCAGACTCAAGGGTCCCAGGTTCGATTCCGGTCAGGGCATGTACCTTGGTTGCAGGCACATCCCCAGTGGGGAGTGTGCAGGAGGCAGCTGATCGATGTTTCTCTCTCATCGATGTTTCTAACTCTCTATCCCTCTCCCTTCCACTCTGTAAAAAAAATCAATAAAATATTAAAAAACCACAAGAATTTACATTTAGAAAAAATATGATTTGCAAACATTTTCTCCCATTTTGTAGGTGTGGATTGCCTTTTCACTGTTGATAATGTCCTTCGATACACAAGTTTTCAATTTTTAATGAAATCCAATTTATTTTTTCTTCTGTTGCCTATGCTTTTGGCATCATATCCAAGAAATCATTGTCAAATTGAATTATGAAGCCCTTCCCATTTTGTTCTGAGTTTTTAATGTTAATTTTTGTATATGGTGTAGTGTAAAGAGTCCAATTTCATTCTCTTGCATGTGAATATCAACAACATTTATTGAAAAGACTGTGCTGTTGCTGAAACCGGTTTGGCTCAGTGGATAGAGCGTCGGCCTGCGGACTGAAAGGTCCTAGGTTCGATTCCGGTCAAGGGCATGTACCTGGGTTGCAGGCACATCCCCAGTAGATGTGCAGGAGGCAGCTGATCGATGTTTCTCTCTCATCGATGTTTCTAACTATCTCTCTCCCTTCCTCTCTGTAAAAAATCAATAAAATTTATTAAAAAAAAAAAAAGACTGTGCTGTCAAAATCAATAAAATATATTAAAAAAAAAAAAAAAGACTGTGCTGTCTTCATTGACCAGTCTTGGCACCCTTGTCAAAAATCATTTGACCATATATGTGAGGGTTTATTTCTGGGCTCTCTATTCTATTCCATTGGTCTGTGTATCTGTATTTATGCTATCACCACACTGTTTTGATTTCTGTAGTTTTGCAGCTTCTATTCCATTGGTCTGTGTATCTGTATTTATGCTATTACCACTGTAGCTTTGCAGTAGAGACTTGCTTTTTATTTTTTAAATACACACACACTTTTTCTGGCTTGTGTTCTTTTAATCCTCAAGTGTTGCCTGAAGAGACAAGCACTTTCTGTGGCATCCAAATTTAGCCAGAACACAGGGACAATTGTGCCACCGGGCACAGGGAAGGTGCAACAAGCAGGTAAGTCATTCAGCATGATGTCTGGTTTCTTTGGAAAAGAAAAGGCACAATCTAGAGTAAAACTGTATGCCTTTATTCAACATAAATGAGTCATTAAGATAAAATACAGTTCATCCATGTGCAGAAATATTATTATACATTCAATTCTGAAGAAGGTAGTTTATACAACCAATGAAAGGAAGTCTAAAAATGAGAGGAATAAAGATGACAGTGAGGAGCTAAAAGGCAGTTTTATGTGTCAAAGTGCTAAGGCCTCTGTGCACCAAGATTTTAAAGTGAACAAGACTAACTTAAGGTCATTTCTTCCATTCTAACTTCTCTTGGTGCTGGTGAAAGTCTTCAGGTGTGATATAGTGAATAACAGAATTAAGATGGGTTTTTAAAGAATAGATCATAGCACTTATGGCTAAGAAAAAAGGTGTTAAGTTCTAGAGTCATTTGTCATGTACTCTAGATCTTTCATGGACTCCATTTTGTGAAATCTCTAAGAACAAAGTTGCCCTTCCAACAGTAGTTTATTACAGAGATCAAATGACCAGGTTCTTCCCAGCTCAGAATCCATCTCCTTATGCAACAAAAGGAAAACCAAATTTGAGACTCAGGAAGAATTCCATTAATTTAAAGCAGGTATAGTGATTACATGAAGGTTTAGCTAAGGTCACTACTAAAGTCTTCAAATTGCCACTGCCTAAAAACTTAAAGTGAAAAAAAATTGATGACTCGGGGTCAAAGTCCAACTTCATCATTCCTAAGCTCTAGGTCTCTGAAAACATTAGACTCTGGTTTTTGAAAAAAGAAGAAAACTGATCCAAGAAACATAAAATTTTATGAACCACAATTTCCCTAGGAAGAGCATAGGCTGGGTGTGAAATAATAGTTCTAAAGTATCTTCATATATGTTGATAACATTTAATGCATTGTTTTCTCATTTGGCGGATCTGAATTTTAAATATTTAAATAGAGGGCCCATGATTAAAATTAATAAAATTGTGTTGACAGAAGTTGGTTTAATACTACTTATGAGCCAATGTCTGGATCAGTTAACAGATACAGGTGCACAACCCTAAATCGTGATCAGAGGCTTAAAGCTGCCACCACAATTCAATTGAAAATCCACAAAATGCCTCCAAATTCCATGTTCCACTCCTGGCAATTCATTATCTTATCAGAGCCCCAAACTTTAAACCAACAATAATAATTTAAAGCTTACTTAAATCTAGCTTAAATCCAATCTTGGGTTTACCTTTCTTCTTCTCTAGGCATCCTCAAGGCTTGCAGTCAAGATGAAAATCAGATGTTTTTAAATATCCTAAAACTCCTTTTGAGTTCGAAGAACCAAAAAACTTGAGTTTAAAGTTACTCTACGGGAGAGCCCACTATCTACTCACAGCCCCTCTCCACAGCTGATCCTCTCTGGCTCTCTTCAGTGTCTGTCCTTCCTGTTAAAAGGAAATCTTTCTAGGAGACTCCCTTTTTAGGTTGAAACTGAAAGCTACATGGAGGTATAGAGATTCCTTAGTTTTATAGTCTCTATGAAAGAAGCCCAATCTTCAGTTTAAGGTCACCAAGTACTAGGAAAATACAGGATATCCACCCTCCTACTTCCTGGACAGAGATGAGACTACATACCTTACATCGTGGAATACACCGAATACCTCTTTGACTAAGGGTAAATATGGATGTTTTTGGCATACAGGATTCAAGCTGCCCATCCAGTAACACAGGTTAAAGACAAAAGGTTAAGGAAAATCCAGAAGCACTGATAAGATACAATGGCATCCTTTTGAAGCCTCCTACCAGAAAACCTTAAATTAGGATTTTGGCCACTAAAAAGGGCAAGGGTTCTGCTGAAGCCTCTTTTAATTCAAGTTTTGTAACTTATAGAAGGGGGGAAAGCCGATTCTACAATATTAGAATAAAAAAGAACACTATATCTATTGAGGAAAAAAAAAGGGGTGCAACATGTCTTCAGAGATACACTGCCTTCTCACCAGGCTACCAGATGAAGATCAAGGTATGATTTTTTTTATTCCCTTTAGCTTCTTTTGGGTTATTTACCCACTTGTTATTCGGAAGGTTTCATTAAACACAAGCTAAAGCATCTTTACTGATATACTGACAGAATTAATTGAAAGGAATTGCTTTTGGCCTGATTATTTCATCAATTTAGATATTACTAAGAGATTTCTTAAAATTTCTATCAATTCTAAATCTTCCAATGAAAGTTCTCAAAAACAAAAACAAAAAAAGGTAAATTAACATGGCTCCTGACTTCCACATTGTCTCATCTAGGTCGATGCCTCTTTCCTTCATGGTTTGCCACTGTTTTGCCCAGTGTCTCAAATACTTCTATTTCGTAATTCATTTACAATTAAACTTCCATGTCTTGGGAAATACATAGCATATATTACTCCGTGAGCCCTGCACTAGACATATGCTGTATGGTTACTACATTAGCAAGATCTTTCACAATTTTGTTTGCTGCTTGTTTACCTGTGCATAACCAGAACTTCCGCAGTGCTTAGTACATGTAGGGGTTCAATAAATATCTGAGTTAGCAACGAACATTTGTACACAAATAGCTGGAAACAGTATGCAAAATCTGATTTCTGACCATTTGTAGTCAAGTAGTGTCAAAAGCAATGAACACAGGTTTCTAAGACTGTGATGTCAATAAAGTTGAGGATTCAAGTTGAAGCTGTGTCCTGGTATATTGCTCTTTCTCACTCAACCGCAGACCAAATATACCTTTAGGCTCCTATGTCATTACCTGAATACAAGTTTTACTTCCAGTGAGGTAGGAGGCCCTTTTAAATAATGATAAATATGTACTAGAAATGAGGTGGGGGAGATGTCTTTGTAAATGGTCATCATGGACTGGTTCACACACATTTAAATATCTCATCTTCTTTCCTATCATATGTGGGAATTATGGAGATGCAGATGTTCCCTGAGACTTAAGAAATTTTCTTTAGAAATGGTGTATTTTCAGTAAAGATTTAGAGTTCTGTTTTTTTGGACAGTTAAACTAGCATCAGTCAACCCCAATATATGAAATTTCAATTTTTGAAAAAATAGAAAGGCTGTCTTTTAAAAAGCATTCTATGTATCCTTATTAATTTCCAAAATATGCTATTATCAGTGAAAATAACCACAGATGAGCAAATTTGGGGTGAACTAGTGAACTACACAATAAAGTCAATTTCATGGGTCATTAAGATACATTCTTGAAATTCTGACCTTATTTTCTTTCATGTTATCAAATAAATCTATATATTATTCATTTAAAAAGAATGGGCTACATACCACATACCTTTACTTCCAAAGACTATCTAGTTATCACTTGGTTTCCTCAAGCATATCCTAAAACTAAGTATTTATAACCACAACTCTTGCACATCAGGATTCCAGATTATCTTGAAGTATGGGACTATGAACAATTAATGTCTTCTAACATGTGGGCTCAGTCATTTTCACAAATGCCCTTCCTGACACTAGGAAGATCAAAATCCACGTTCACCTAGCTCTTCTACCTCTCCAGATCAACAGGGATATAAAACTGGCTATGAAACTCATTTCTCAGAGAAAAAAATGGGAAACAGTAAGTGTTCTATTATCTTCATGAGATTATTTCTTCACACACCCCTAGGCCTGGAAGGTGTTGGCAGTGAATGTTTGTTAATGAATTATTAACCAGTGTGGAGAAAGGAAAACCTATTTTCCCCAGAGATATTTTCTTACCATTTGTTTTAGAAGCAAACAATGAGCATATTTGTGTTTTTTTAAAAAAGAATGCACTAGGGTTTTATTGTTTTTGTTTTACTTTCCTACTGGCATGAGGTGGTCAGGAGACAGAACAGTTTAAGGGTGAAAATAGACGGACAGATGGAGAGAATTTAACGTTTTTACTACAGTTCTGAACTCTCCCAATAGTAATATAAGGCAACTGAGGGCCCTTGCCCACATCACTCAGATACATGTCAGAACTCGAGATTCACCAAAGACTCCAGTCTTTATTTTCCCTTTAATTATCTTTTAGTTAATAAAATGAAAAATAAGAATATACGAATACACACAATCTATATACATATATTTATTGCAAATACTTAAAGTTCTTATGTAAAATGATTTTTCTATATTTGTGAAAAAATATGACTTTTTAAATGGTGTTGACACCAACTTTTCTGTACATACCCTCAATTCCAATGTTAACAATTCCTTTAAAAAGGCAAAAAGACACAAAAGTTTAGCTTTTACCAAACCAGTCTATACAAACCTTATAGCCAAAAGGAAAAAAAAAATAGCTTGTGGTAAATAAGTCAATTTTCCTTTCAAATAAAAAATAAATTCCAACCCCCTTATTGCATTTTTTTTTGGAAATAATCTGAATGTCTTTAGAATAACTTCCTTTGAAATTGTGCCTTAACAGTGAGGTCCTACATTACACATCCCATATATGAGAAATTCAGTCTTCCACTGTTATTTTTTACATAGATATTAAAATATATATTACTTAAAATATATTATTGGAAAGCTATTTTTAAAATTGATCTTTAATAGTTGTATCAAATGTAAAGCATTAATAAAAATAAAGTAACCAATAATCTATGCGGCTCTTCAACTTTAGGAAATGTTTTTACCTATTGTTTTCTTTCAATAGGTATGTAGGTATTGAAACATGGTAGGAAAGATCTCTGCCCATCATCGTGTTTCTCAGTCTCTTTGGACTTGTCTATAAATTGAGCTGAAAACTACTCTCGGCCAAGTTTTTACTCAGCACATTGCTGTAATGCAATGGGGAGACTCCCTCCTTGTCGTGAAATCGAACCTCTAGGTTACAGAGAACAATCCTCGCACTGCTCACTGACAGTGAGTTCTAGAAATAAATAGCAGTGTAATGACCAGAGAAGACCCCCTAATTACAACAAATCATTTCACCCAAGAGTTTTGTAAAGGACTCTAAGGCAGAGAATGGCAATAATAAGCAATTAGGATGATGACTATCAGGTCATTAATATGTATGATTTACTCCTTCACCTGGAAGGCAATGAGGTCTTCCTTTGGCTTATTTAAATGAGATAACTTCCTAAAACAACTCCATCTGTGTGCCTTCCCAGCCCATGCAAGTATGCTTCTCCTACCCCGAGTAAAAATACACATTTGTCAGGTCTGATTCTTTAAAATGTTACATGGGATACCACAGATAGCTTTAGTATCTTGAGCATAGGAGTTAAGGAATAAAAGCAGAGCAAACAATGCCAGGTTATTTGGCTTTATTCTCTATTTAATAGGATAGAGAATTTTAGTCAAAATTCTTTAAGACTCCGGGAGCCTCTTTACTAGATGACTCAATATTCATAAGCGAGACTGAGATGACAACCTGTCAGTGCTTGCTCCCCAAGGTGACCTGCAGTGGGAGGTATCGGAAGCACACCCTGGAGGCATAATAAGCATCAGGCATAATGCCTGACTAGTCACTCGAAACAGTGCAACTTAATATCAGACAAATAAGCTTAGCACTTACTAAGTTGAATTGAATGGTAAAGTAATTCTGAAAACCTAAAATAAAAATTGCTTTAAAGGTACTGGAGTGCCATGCCACACTTCAATAATTTAATGATTTTCTTGTTCCTTCTGCCTTGTTTTCAAGATCATAATTTTCTCCTTTATTCAGTTCATGGCTTTCAACTTGAAACCACTGTTTTCAAACAAACTGATATATGGGTTGTATTCAGTTTACTACCAATCTAAGAAAACCTAACTATTCTCTCTTTTGGTCAATATTGAGGCAGTGTACCTAGTTGACAATTTCTGTTTTAGGGGCAGTAATAAGTGCAGGTATTTTATTAGTTGAGTACTGTATTACTTCTGAAGAAAATCTTGTGAACAGTAAATTTTAGGACCATCTGCAAGAGCGTGGGTCAAGATGAAGAGGCACGATATGGTTTGCTCTCTAAATGAACTTGAAAATCCCTGATCCTTTCCTCCTTTCCTGGTTAGTCTATCCATCCTCAGCTTAAAGAAAACACAGAGCAGATATTTTCTATTTCAGGAAAGTTTCGAAGAAGAAAAGCCACATTAATCAACCCCAATTGTTAACTAATTGGTCAGTTCTAAACTCTCAGCAACTTCCAGCACGCAGACCAACCTTCAGTCTGCCACTCAAGTGGGGAGTGCAGAAGCTGGGCAATGGAAGTTCTAACCAGCTTTAGGTCTTTTCAAGTTCCCCCTGAATTTCCCAGGGTACTGAGAGTTTGGGAACAGAACCACGGTTTCTGTTTGTTGCTGGTTCTTAGCTGGAGAACTTAAACCTTATCCCTGGATCCTTGCAGCTTTCATGTCTCTTAGCTATATGTGTGCTGGAAGAAAAAGGAAAGTTAGAATGACATACTGTCTTGGCTGCAACAAGAACATAGATATTAGTCCTCTATTTGCCTTGGACCACACAAAAAACAGAAGCAAAAAAGTGAAGTAATGAGTCTCTTAGGGAGTTTGAAAATATTAAGAGTGTATAACATGGAGGGAGGGGAAGAATGGGTAGCAGAATGGAAGCAAAGCAAAGATTATTACTGCTACTTTCTCCTAATCTGGAATGTGACTTAATTAACAAGTATACACTGTTCTGCATGTTATAAATACCACATCCTGAATATTAAGTACAACTACAACTGTACTAGTTATAGTATTTTTACTTTACACACTTGGAATTAGAAAACTTGAAATCAATATGCAAATGATGCACGTCGACAATACCCCATTTTAAAATATCAAATCCTGGTAAATGGTCGGCTTATTTTAATGTTCTTTAACCATGACCTAAATATATGTACTTGAAAATTCTTTAGTTGCTAAATACAGGCTTAAAAACACAACAAGGACACACAAAAAAGAATAAAAACAAACAACAAAGCTTTAGAGGTAATTTCTCTCCTTTCTAGATGTTCCCCTAGCCATTTACTGAAGCCCCTTCACATTAAAAACTTCTAGTGCATAGACAGCAGAAATCCAAAACAGGGGACATATTTTCTAAAACAGGAAAAGTGTCTGACTTTTATTGTATGTGTGAGTGCATACATGTCTTCAAAGTAACATATTACTCCATACTCCTCAGATGCCTGGGAGGTCAAAATAGGTTTACCAGAATGGGCAAATGTGGCACTCATGAGCTGTTCTACCCGCAGCAACAGCTGACTACGGAACATTAGGTAATGTGTTGGAAGAAAAGAAAGAGGCTACCTTGTTTCTAATGTTAAAAATCTTTCCCAAATATCTTTGTTGTTTCTCCACCTTTACTCCCCTTGCCCAACAAAACACATAATTCAAATTAGCCCAGCACTAACACTTTCCTGTTCATTTTATACTAGTATTTCAAACCTGTTGCAAGCTCCCATGACTAAGTACTTGGGCTATTGCTGGAACTGTTGCCCTGCCCAGGCTATGGTAACACCAGGGGCCAGAGAGGCACACTCTTCCTGGACCACCTTCACTATCTCAGGGCAGGGGAATGGGATTAGGGAACAGCAGGGACCCACAAATTGCACACAGTGTGCTTGGCAATAGTATTGGCTTATGGAAGCCAAGAACCAAGTCAAGAGTTTTCAGAGTCTGAAGCACTAGCTGTGAAATGAATACCTTATCAAAAATTTGAACTTAAGATTCCATCTAAAGTAAAGGGACTTAGTAAACCCTGAATCCATATTCTGGAAAGGCTGAATAATCCACATAAAACCTATAGGCAGATGGTTAAGACATAATCAGCATGAAACATCATTTCTCCAGACCATTTTGTTCACTCCTTCCTCTTCCCAGCCTCTTAGGAAAGGACAGAAGGCAGACAAGCTTCCTTTCACCATGCATGGCATTAAACTTAGAGTCACATGAAGTAGACCATAAATTTGAATGAAAAGTAATACATTATTACCTAAACACTTGGAAAAGTAATGTTAAAACAAAATGTGACATATTTACATGATTTTGTAAGTGCAAACTTGTCACAAATTCACAAAGTCTTGTTGACTTAGACTTACTATCAAGGTGCTCTTCCTCTAAAATGTAAGATCTGTACTCTGTATACCTGATTAAGTAACATTTGTCTCTTGACAACTGAAATCTACTTGTTTATTTCTGTGATTCCAAAAGGACGCAAAAACACAGCCTGCCAACCCTTCCCTTCTGCCTCCTTTACAGTGTGTTCTTTCTAGTCTTGTTACCGAACAACAAGGCAGGAGACACACAGTTTGGAGGGGCCAATGCAGTCATCATGGCAGAAGGCTCCACACCCCTTGCACATGATCATGGCTTTCAATCGGCAGTAACATTTCGAAGGCGTGTCCTCTATGCTGTTGTCTTCAGGAAATGCCTGAACAGGAATGGTCTGGCCATGGCTGCTGGGATTCATGGCTTGGCTAGCAGGGATGGTAGTGACAGTCACTGAAAAGGACATGACATCACCTACATTGCTAGATACCTGGCCACAGTCAGGCATCCCCGGTACAGCAGAGTTATGGTCCATGTCAGACGAGGTGGAGACATTGATCATGCCTCTGTAGCTGGGCCCAATCTGTGTGGGGCTCCCATACAGCTTTGGGGTTTGCAGTGGTGGAAGGAGGAGAGGCTGATGAGTGGGACTGTCTGCAGGTGGAGGAAGAGCAGTGGCAGTGAAAACCTCAGGGCTGCTATGCATTGCCTTCCCTCTCACTGCATGAGCCATCTGCTGCTGCGCTGCCTGAATAAGATCTCTGGCTAGGGTCTTTTCATCAAATGTTTGGCCTCTAGTGAACAGATAATTCTCCTTATTTAAAGCGGTTTGCACTGGTGTCTCTACCTTCACATTCTTTTTAGCTAAACAATCAGTGGATAGGGCTTCTCTACTGTGGGGTCCTGAACTTGCTTCACACTTGCCAGAACTCTGGGAAGCCTGGGGCTCCTCCTTCACCATGGCCGATTCTTCTTCATCAGCAGTACTTTCCTCATCAGTATCTTCTTTGTCACTGCTATTATCTCCCGTTTCATTTTTACAGTCTGTATATCCCATTTTCAAGGCTTCAGTGGGACTACTTAGACAAAAACGATCTTCAGGGTTTACAGAATGGGTCCTCCTAAAGCTCTCTGAACCCCGGCCATAGGTGGAAATGTTAAGTAAGTAGTGACCTGCCATTGCAGGCTTCGAAGTCCTTCTGCCAGCAAAGCCCAGCATGAACCGCTGGCTTGTGGAGATGTCTTCTACCTGGAAACCTGAGTGAGTGAAGGTGAACTGGGAGGGCTGCACAAACGAGAGAACATTATGCCTCTGGATATGAACCCTCTGGATGAGAGTCTGAAGGATCTGATCTTGGGTTGCTTTACTTAGTCCTTCTTGGTGTGTGTCAATGCTGGAGTCCCTCAGATCCTTACCTGAAAAGAGCTGAAGGGGCCTGGGAACCTGGGACAGATGCTTACTTTGCAAGGTTTGACCCAGTTGCTGTGTAGCTGGATGAGAAGGCCTCTCATGAACTTCCTCTCTGGTGCTATGTTCTGTTTTGTTGGCGCCTGTGGGTGCTCCCATCCCTATTTCCTCTTTTGCAGTCAGAGGAACAGTTTTCATTTCAACTTTGGTGAGTGGTTTAGGCAGAATTTGCTCCATGGGAACATCTTTGCCCTGGAGCAGCTGAGTGACCAAAGGATTATTAGCAGGGATACTTGAGCTTGGCCGTGAAATGGGTCCATTCATATTTGAAGAAGTTCCTGGAGTTTTAAGGCTAGAAATTGCTGGCAAAGTGCTTGAGGATGGAACTGGTCCGGAAGGTGCTACAGTTCCACTAACCTGGGGGATGGAAAGCTTTTCTAAAGTGGCTGCTATTAATAAAGATGTTAAAGGGGAGGAAGTCATATCCACTGAAGCCCTGGCAGTTGTCTCTGCTGAGGCTGAAGTGTTTGGTGTATTCTTACTACAACCTGCTTTGGGCTCAACTGTGCCATCAGCTGCAAAATGAACAGGTGTGGCGTCTGAGATTAGAGCAGGACCCGCTGGAGCAGAAGGTAACTTCTCCTGCCTGCAATGACTGGGCCCTTGTGGGTGGCTAAGAGAGGCCACTGTGGCTGCTGCCCTGGTGGCATTCAGTTTCTCAATATTCAATTTCCCTAAAGTCGGTGTGGGTGGGTCAGTGTGAGCTAGTGATGGGACACTTGTGCATGCTCCACTGATGGCAGATGGTGGAGGCACTGAGGAGGTTTGCTGTAGTTGTGCTCCAGAGACACTAAGAGGCTGTGGCTGGCCTGGGGTCTTGGTCTCAGATTGGGGCTGAGTCTCTGAACCACAGGGTAAAAGCTCTCTCGGACCTCCCCTGCTTCCAGTTCCTGCCAGTTCCAGTGTGGGGCCCTTTCCAGTTTCTCTGACTCTGTCTGAGTCTGGATTCCCTCCTCTAGCGGTTTTCCTTTCACCACCCTCTCCTGGGCCTTGTCCACCCCCTGGGCCAGGTCCTGGAATGGTCCCTCCAACTGAGGCGGCTGCAGCAGCTGCGGCGGCAGCGGCAGCTGCTGCCCTCTGTGCTTTGACCAGCTGGGCTTTTGCTTTGATGTCGGCAAGAGTTCTGGCTCCTGTTCTGTTAGGACTAGTGATGGAGACTGGAAAACGAGCCCTGGGAGAGACCTGCGATGTAGGAAACAGCATGGGGGAGATTCTGGAGACCGGGATCTGAAAGAAGTAGGGGAGGGGGAAACGGGACAACAGAGCTTAGTTTTCATTTATAAGAATAACAAAACGTTAATAACATATTTTTAGAATAGGATGAACACTACAACACCTGTGACAAAGATGGGAAGTTTCTGATGAGAGACCAAATCATGCAGACAGCAACACAATTTTTATATACATTTGTAACATTTGCAATAAAATTCAAATTTTGTTTTTCTATTTAAATTTTGTTTAAAATGTATTTTGTTATAAATGACTTTAAGCTTTGTCTAAGAAAGCGGGATTTGAAATAGAGTCTAAGGTAAAATTATAGTTACTAAAGCAACTTCTGGTACAAATTCTTTTTGGGGGGGATGAAGAAGGAGAAGAAAGTAGAAGGAAAAAAGTTAAATAGTATTAGCTTGGTGACAATGGATTTAAGTTTTCAGCATTGAGCCTCTTTGGATTAGTAAACTATGATGTAATTCAGCCTCTTTACAGATTAGGAAATAGAAAGGATAGATCTCACCATGTGTCATTGATATAAAGTAAAATCTACACATAACTCAGCTCTCAGGTCTGAAGATTAGTTCTGATTAGCATTCATTAAAAAAAGGTTTCTAGCCCTAGCTGGTTTGGCTCAGTAGATAGAGCGTCAGCCTGCGGACTGAAGGGTCCCAGGTTTGATTCTGGTCAAGGGCACATGCCGGGGTTGCGGGCTCAATCCCCAGTAGGGGGCATGCAGCAGGCAGCCAATCAATGATTCTCTCTCATCACTGATGTTTCTCTCTTTCCCTCTCCCTTCTTCTCTGAAATCAATAAAGATATATTTTTTTAAAAAGTTTCTACTATCTTTATAAGAATAGTAAAAATAATTATCGTATAAATCAGAATATCTGGCAAAGCATGACAGAATGTTAGTGGTAGAAAATTGTCAAAAATAAGTAAAGATTCCTAAGAAATGAAACCATAAGTGGTAAAAATAAAAAGTAATGAGGAACATCATACTTTTAGTAATGAGGCAAAATGAGAAACAGAAGTCATGTGGTACGTGAAATGGGTCAAGTACTAGTAAATGAATGTTTCCATAGGATATTTCCTGACAGAACTAACTTTGATTCACCTAAGTTAAATAAAAGGAGGGAGAGGGAAGCAGTATTTCTATATGGCTTATTTTTCTACTTATATCCTACAGTGAATGAATACCCAGTGCCTGGGCTCACAGTAGACACAATGGTTTTAATAAATACTATTAATAAAAACATATTAATAAATATTATGTATTAATTAAATAAGTGAAAGGACTGCAAACTGATATTAAGCACAAACCCGAGAAGTAATAAACCTTTAAATCAAAAGTAAAAATGTATTTGGGTTTTCAAAAGTACACTGCTGATTAGATGCAGTCTTTATATACTGAGAGAGACACTGCTATAGGAATTTGAAAGATTTGACAAATAGAAATATAAGGTTAAAATAGAAATTAATGACATATCCTAACAGTAGAGCTTAGCAAGACTATGCCATCTTACCAATGTCCTTCAAGTAACCAGTGGTAACTCATGGTAGCCACACATTTCCTTTAAAAGGATGGACTAGCCCAGCCAGAGTGGTTCAGTGGTTGAGAGCAAACATATGAACCAGGAGGTCACAGTTCAATTCCCAATCAGCACATGCCTAGGTTGTGGGCTCAATTCCCAGTAGGGGAGGATGTGCAGGAGGCAGCGATTAATGATACTCTCTCATCATTGATGTTTCCATCTCTCTCTCCCTTCCTCTCTGAAATCAACAAAAATATATTTAAAAAAAAAAAAGGATGGACTAAAGGTAGCTCTAGAACTACACATCACATTAGTTATAGTAGTAAGAAAAAGGCCAGGGTACACTTAAATATCATGGTTTTTGGTACAAATATATGATCTTTGGATCACAACAATGGCCTCATGTTTATCATTATACTTCTTACTACAGGCCCGGTGCACAAATTCGTGCACCAGTGGGGTCCCTCGGCCTGGCCTGCGGGATCGGGCCGAAACCGGCTCTCTGATGTCCCCTGAGGGGTCCTGGATTACGAGAGGGCACAGGCCAGGCCAAGGGACCCCACTGACCAGTGCACGATCAGGGCCAGGGAGACACAGGAGGTTGGCCAGCCGGGGAGGGACCGTGGGAGGGCTACAGGACATGTCTGGCCAGTCTCGCTCAGTCCCGATTGGCTAGACCCCAGCAGCAAGCTAACCTACTGGTCAGAGCATCTGTCCCCTGGTGGTCAGTGCACATCATAGCGACTGGTCGACCGGTCGACTGTCTGCCCCTGCATGTCATAACAAGTGATTGAGCAGCCTTAGCATATCATGCTTTGATTGGTTGAATGGCCAACCAGTCGACCGGACACTTAGCATATTAGGCTTTTATTATATAGGATTTTGCTACATGAGACAATAATTTCCATAACTGTCTTAAGATACAAAAGTAGCCATCAGATATCCAGGTACCTTACTTAGTCAAACAATAAAGATCTGTAGGAATGTAGTCTAAATAGCTGTTTATTGACAATTTTATATATATAAGACCACAGTTCTTATATGAATATATATAATTGCTTCAGCATTAAAAAATACCACTAATTACTTCAAATTTGGTAGGCATGACCAAAAACTTAGTGTTCAGGCCACCTCTCTCTTCCATTTCGGTAAATTCTCTTACCTTGAGAGGTGGTACTTTTCGCACTTGGATCCTGTCCCCTCTATTAAGAAAGGGCTGTGGAGAGACTTGAAATGGCTGCTGGTGCTGGCGATTCTCAGTGACACGCGGCCTTTTCTCCCAGCTTGTAGGGGCCTCTTCTTGGGTGAGAGATTTCCTCTTGAGGCTTTCTGGGCTGTGATCGACCAGAGTTGATGAAGGCTCTTTCATAGTGGCCTCCTGTGGACCTGCTTCTATTATGGGCTTCATTACTGGTTTCTCTACTCCAGGACTCTTGGGTTTGCTTGGAGACTTAACTAAAGCTTCTTGGCTTTCATTTTTGTTATAATTAGACGCTGTAGTGAGATGATTCTCTTTCTCAGATTCCTGTTCAGCAGAGGCAACTGGCTTCTGCCCCGAGACATCTTCATCCTTTGGGCACTTGATGGGAAGAATGCTGCTAAGCTCATTTGTATCGCTGGGAGAGGAAAGAAGGGGCTCTGTGGACTCAGGGTTTGGCTGCACCTTATCTTGGCTTTCGTGCTCTTCTTTTCTGACTGGTGATGGCATATGCACTACTTCTTCTTTAGATTCTACCTGGGGAATTACAGGGATTATACTGACAGGAGAGGCCTCTGAAGGAAGCATGGATTTTGGTTGCTCAGCTGAGGGTCTCTTTACTTTGGGATCACTGGGTGAAGCTGTCAATTTCTTTGAATCCTCTAGGCTCAGGCCAGAACTAAAAGGTGGAAGAAATATTCTAGTTGAGAAATGGCCCATGTTATTGAAAACATTATGAGATAATGGTATATGGCAATGCCTAGAAGAACCTGATGCATAATATGTATCCTTCTTATAATATCTTCATCATCATCATCATCAGTATTATTACTATTATTATTATTGAAGGTTCTGGAGCCAGAGTACCTGGATTCAAATCTTAGCTCTGATACTGACTAGCCATGTTACATTAAGTAAGTGACTAGACCAGGGGTGGGCAAACTTTTTGACTCGAGGGCGACAATGGGTTCTTAAACTGGACCGGAGGGCCGGAACAAAAGCATGGATGGAGTGTTTGTGTGAACTAATATAAATTCACATCATCAGTATTATTATTATTATTATTATTATTATTGAAGGTTCTGGAGCCAGAGTGCCTGGATTCAAATCTTAGCTCTGATACTGACTAGCCATGTTATATTAAGTAAGTGACTAGACTTCTCTACCTCAGTTTCTTCAACTGTGCACTGAGGTTAATCATTTGATAGCATTGCTATAATCATTAACTAAGTTAATGCATGTAAAATACTTAAGATTAGTACCTAGCCCATAATAGAAGTTCAATAATGTTCATTATTATTATTACTTCCTGTTATAAAGGGGCCACACTGTCTAGAGACATGCATCACAGACTATCCTCGAGGGAAGTGAAAGAAGGCCAAGATCGACACACCCTGAGATTGTGGGTTTAGACTGGATCAACTGTGCTCTGCAGTATCTGTAGAAAGACTAGTCCCTAAAACCTAAGAGACCCTGAGGAGATAATAGGAGAGTTGGCTGTCAATGTTCTCCAGAGGATGAGAATTACAACTCTGAGTTTTTGGAAAGCCTATTTAATTTACTTGATATAGCTCTGTAATCCAGTGCCTCTGAGTTATCCTGGGAGTGAAGGACAATTGGGACTACCGTAGTGTGGCCTGGCTAAGAACTAGGCTACTCTGTAGGGGTCATAGGGACTCCTTCTAATGTTTGAGAATATTGTTTAATGGGAAGCACTGGTGGTTCAGTGGTAGAATTCTTGCCTCCCATTTGGGAGACCTGGATTCCATTCCCAGCCTATAGGTTCAGTTTCTGGCCTATATATTCTAGAATAATCCTTAACAGGCAAAAACAAGGCAACCCTCTTTGGTGACTTCAAGTAATCAGTACTGCACTTCTGAGATGAAATGGCTAATTACAAAATTGGACAGTAATAAAAAACAGCCCTTCTATAAAAGTTGGCAAAAAGAGCTAAATACCGAAGGATCCAAGAACTGCTGTAATGCTCTATCTCCCTGAGGAGAGAATGAACAATATTTTGGAATACCTGGTATCTGTAATAATGGTCTAAATGTATACATACTGTAATTTCTATAGAACTCAAAACTCATACCAAGAATATAGAAAAATCAGTATATGAGACTCTTAATCCAAACAGGAATCATTTCCTAAATGACCATGAAGATGTCAATGAACATCACTTAGAGAAAGGGAAGAGAGCCAATAGTTCTCAAGCTGTGGTTATGGAGTCTCCTTAAGGATTCCCATTAGTTATGCAAAAGAAAGGGAGACTAACAAACAAATAAGACTGGGTGTTCAATCCTATTTCAAACAACACAGCTCCACTGTCTCCTATTTCAATGTCCTCCATTAAGACTTCATTTGGATTTTTTGTTAGAAAAAAACTGATTTAGACTACAGCTTCTTGAGAACAGGATTTATATCTTGTTTCAGAGTGCCTTCTACAGAGGAGAGGCCGTTTAATTAAACATTGGATATAACAGACCTTGTGACAGGATCCCTAGAATTCCTTAGTGATTCATATTGTGGAATTAAAATTACTGTATGAAATATACAGAACTTCAGTATTTTTATATTTTATAAAGATACTGGAAGAAAAGCCAATCTACTTAAAGAAAGAGACTTTAATTCAAGATCATTAAAATCTTTTTTTTTTTTTAAAGAAACCATCCCATCCATAACCAACTCTGTGTCCTTGAGAATTGTAAAGAGAAAAAATTTTCTCAGTAAAGAATTGTGAAAATATAGAAGGAAATTAAGGACTAGATTTTCTGGGAAGGTAATAAGATGAAGCACCACATGACAGAATCTATTTTGATATTACCTCTGACCATAGTAGCTTTCAAAGAATTGCTCCTTCCATGGCTCTACTTTTTTCTCCTTCTCAATTTCTTGTCGAATTCTCACCTGCATCTCAGGTGTAAACTCACCTATAAATGTAAAAAAAGAAGAAGATATTCAATAGATATACTGTTTGCCACTTTTAACTATTTGTAAATCATGAAAGACTCATGAAGGAGTCAGAATACAGTCCTGTGAAAGCAACAAAAATTTGCCCAAATTCCTCACTGTTAGAGTGCCATTAAGAGCAATAAAAATACGTGTACACCACTCCATGTAGTTTTCAGTACGCAGCTGAGGCCAACTGGGCCACTTCTCTGGACTTTCCTTGTAGTACCTTCCTCTTGTTCCAAACATATATTTCCCTACAGATTTCTTTTATCACGAACCTTGAATTTGTAATTGCTTCCCACTAGAAAAATACTCATGAGCTTTCAGTAAATAATGCATTTTATTATGTTATTATTTTAAAGTTCTGTTTTTTCAAGGCAACATGTGCTTTAGGCTTTTTATCTCTAACTTCATAACGAACAGAGGCATTTGAGATTCCAGTAAAAACGTATGAAGTTACTTTGGAGTTGTCAGTTTTCTGAATGTACCAGTTTATTGCCCTAGAAACAAGGCATGCAAGATGCCAAAGACCAACTCTGAATATGCCATTTACTTGTATCAACTAACAACCATCTCAATCCTTCCCACTTCATCAGTAGAAAACAGTCAATGTGCTTGGTAGGCCATCTTCAAACTCGTGGCTCAGAAAGGCTTCTCTCTTTTATACTCTAACTAGTGGCGCGGTGCATGTATTTGTGCACAGTGAAAGGAAATTAGGAAAAATATTTTAATGTTGCTATTCGCCCTTTCTCTATAATAGAAGTGTCAACCAAATTCACGATCAATAATGACAAATCAGAACACATGTGTGCAATTGGTGCCAGCAAGAGCTTTATATGTATCATGCATGCAGGAGTCAACATTTATTTTTAAATTGCCAGTGTGCATCATATGTACTGGCCAGTCGGACATATGTATGGTAGGTCACTTAGCCTTTATACACACACACACACACACACACACATACAGATACCCAAGACACTAGGACAGTGATGGCGAACCTATGACACGCGTGTCAGAGGTGACACGCGAACTCATTTTTTTGGTTGATTTTTCTTTGTTAAATGGCATTTAAATATATAAAATAAATATCAAAAATATAAATCTTTGTTTTACTATGGTTGCAAATATCAAAAAATTTCTATATGTGACATGGCACCAAAGTTAAGTTAGGGTTTTTCAAAATGCTGACACGCCGAGCTCAAAAGGTTCGCCATCACTGCACTAGGAAATAAGAGGTGGAAATGGCAGACTTTAAAACCTCTTGGGAGAAAGAAGAGGGAAAGAAAAAGTTTTAGAGAATACTGAAAATCACAGTCCTGAGCAAAGGAGTAGGAAAAGAATTTGGCTGTCAGAATCCAACCCAGACATTGTGCTCTTTTGTTGAGTCTACTATGCATAGCAGAAAAAGGAGTAAGAGTACTGAATGTACTGAACTCTGTTCACATGTGTACAGGATTCAGTTTCTGCTGCTCAAAAAATATAATCTACTAGAGGCTCAGTGCACAAAATTTGTGCATGGATAGGGTCCCTGGGCCTGGCTGGCGATCAAGGCCTTCCTTCCTTGGCTGTCAGCCGGGGCCTTCCCTTGTTCCGTGCCATCCCCTGGTGGTCAGCACATGTCATAGAAGCGATCGAACTCCCGGTCTCCTAGTTGAATTCCCAAGGGGACATTTTGCATATTATCCTTTTATATATATACTAGTGGCCCAATGCACGAAATTTGTGCACATTAAAAGGGAATTAATTAGAGGAAATATTTTAATATTGCTATTTGCCCTTTCTCTATAATAGAAGTGTCAGAGATGAAAGAAAATTAGTAAAATGTATACAAAAATCTCCCTCCTGTCAGAGTCTGGGGCACGCCGTGGGACCCAGAGTCAAGTCCCCGCCCACACGTGTGCACCTCAAAATCACACGAGACCCAGACCCGGCCAACCCCACCTCCATCAAGCCCCGCAGGGCGGGGGGTGCAGCCTCAGGTCCCCCAGCCCCAGCGCCGAAGCAGGGAACATGGCCTCAGGTCCCCCGGCCCTGGCGCGAGGGTGCAACGACCATTTGCATATTAGCTCTTTATTATATAGGATATAGATAGGTGCAGTGATGGCTCATATGGAAAAAAAAAGTAACACTAATAATTATCACTGTTATTAACACCTACTTTAAAAAATAGGGGATAGGATGTCATAGATCCTTCTCCAAATTATTCTTCAAGAAAGGGATTGGTAATAGGTATGTTTTAAAGTGCTTGTCTGATTTCAATTCTTTCAGAAAAAAAGGGGGGTCTCTGCTCATGGAAATCTTTACGAAAGATTAAGTACCAAATTAATCAGCAAGGGATCCCTTCAACACAGAATTTGTTCTAAAAAGAAAAACAGGTCAGGAAAAATCAACAATTGCAGTGAACAATATAGATATTAATTAGCTGGTCAATTCTAATTGTCAATGATCTGACAAAAAGTACGCAATGAATAGCATTTTTAATGCTCTCCTGAATAAATGTATTTATTTTAAAGCTTTTCACTCTTGTTTTAATATAATCAGTGGTTTTTAGTAATGGCCGGATAGTAGAATCACTTGGGGAAAACTTAAAAAGAGGGAAATCCAAGATGGCAGCAGAGAAGGTGGAAGCTACAGTCACCTCTTCCAGGACCAAACTGGAATTGCAACTAAAATAAAGAGCAATCAACCTAAATAACCATAGACTAGCTGAAGAGAAGTCTCATAATCAAGGATACACAGAAGCCACATCGAGATTGGTGTGTGTGCCAGGGGGGAAAGGGGGGAAGTTGGGGAGTGGAGACTTGAAAAAAAAAAACACAAAAAACTGGCCCCATTCCCATAGGCAACAGCTGAGATTCCAGAGGGCTATCTCAGCTGCAAAGGTTCCCCCTGAGAAGTATGAGGTCTCAACCCCAAGCCAGGCTCCCCAGCCCAAAGAACCAGAGCCAGGAAGAGGTGCCCACATAACATCTGGCTGTGAAAATCAGTGGGTATTCTGTCCACCAGGGAGAGAGATAGTGTCTGGTAGAGACACAGGTGTGCTCTTAAAGGGCCAATGCACAAAATCTCATTTGTAATCATCACCCTGGGCTCAGGCCTCGGGGGAAAGTGGAACAGACTACAGTCACATGAGGAGAGAATGAGCTTTGTGGCTCTAGGGAGAGAGCTGAAGGGACAGCTGCCATGATACCTGCACTGAGACATAAAGATAGTCTATTCAATAAATGGTGTTGGGAAAATTGGACAGATATGTGCATAATAATGAAACCTTACCACCTTCTCACACCATACACAAAAATAAACTCAAAATGGCTTAAAGACTTAAATGTAAAACTTAAAACTATAAAAATTCTAGAAAAAAACATAGGCAGTAAAATTTCAGACATTTCATCTAGCAATATTTTTTCTGATATATCTCCCTGAGCAAGGGAAACAAATGAAAAAATAAACAAATGGGACTACATCATACTAAAAAGTTTTTGCACGGCAAAGGAAACTATCAACAAAACAAAAAAGACAACCCACTGATAAAGTGTTAATATCCAACATTTATAAAGAACTTACTAGTATACAAATCAACACCAAAAAAATCCCATTTTAAAAATGGGCAAATGAGGTGAATTGAGGTGCGATGGAGTAGGCAGTAGAATCTCACTGGGTGTCTTACTAGTCCTTTCTGTGCTTTGCTTGTTTGAGTTCAGCAGAATTTGAAATAGCTAGCAGTAATACTGGGAAAGACTCCAGAAAGGCCAAGACAAAGGTGGTTTTCAGCTTGCAGACAGCCGTCTTGCAGTTTCCGGTGAGCTGTATTCATCGATACCTGAAATCTAGGATGATCAGTCATGGACGTGTGGGTGCAACTGCTGCTGTGTACAACACAGCCATTCTGGAGTACCTCAATGCAGAGGTACTTGAATAGGCAAGAAACGCATCAAAAGACTTAATAGTGTATTGCCCCTCATCATTTGCAACTTGCTATTCATGGAGATGAAGAATTGGACTCTCTCATCAAGGCTACAACTGCTGATGGTGGTGTCATTCCACACATCCACTGATCTGATCGGGAAGAAAGGACAACAGAGGACTGTCCTAAAGGATGCCGGGGTTTCTTATTATCTCAGGACTCTAAATATTCTAACAGCTGTCCAGTGTTGTTGATTCCAGTGGACTGTATCTCTGTGAAAAACACAATTTTGCCTTTTTGTAATTATATTTGAAAAAGTTGAAAGTTTAATTAGCTTTCCAACCAACCAATTTTTTTTAAATGTTTTTAGTGATTTGAGAGAGAGATAATAAGCAGCCAAGGTTAAGAACCGCTAATATGACTGATACTGTGTGCTGTCCAAATGCAATAAATCAATCGCTGATTATACTTTATAATTTACTCTCAGTAACTTTGTTAGATCAGAATTAAAAGGAAGGCATACATGGTAAACCAGTGACCACAGTCAGCAATTCTAAGTCATAATCTATATTTATTAAAACGCTCTGACTGCCACTAAACTGTACACTTCTAATGGTAAGTTTTACAGTATGTAAACATTTTTCAATAAAGCTGTTTTTTAAGAAGTTCGTATTGATTCTTTTCACTGTTAGTGTTATTGAGTTTGGGCAGTAATAAAGAAGTTATCTCACTGCTTACCAAACCATAGTTCATACCATCATAAAATAACTCTAATTCTATACTCTACTTTTAGGGAGCTTATTAGAATTTTAATTCCTAGGAATTCACCTAGAATTACTGAATCAGAATGTTTGGGAGTAGGGACTAAACATATGTACTCTTTAGTTTCCCAAGTGACTTTAAACCCTTAAAAGAAACATATTGTTGAACTCCATCTGGAGCCAAACCTGGATACGTAGGTTCTTGATACAAGTCTAGCAGTGTATTCCACACAAGATAGCTAGTTTAACCCTATGGAAATACCCTGTCCTTTGCCTTCCAAAATTGCTCAAATACCCACTGAGGTGCAGAGGTGCCAATATGCCCTCACAGGGGCTCGAAGTGCATACACATGCTAGGAGACAAGGTGGAGCACTTACCTTCTGAGAGTCTTTCCTTCCAGCCTTGGGCTGCTGAGGTGAAGAACTCATTGTTAAGGGCTGAACCATTTAGCTTCATCAGACCATCTGGACCAACCTGGGTCAAAGAGTAGGCCAAGGAAAGCTTACAAAGAAAGCCAAACGTTTCAGGTGGAATATGGCTTTTTCTTTTTAGAAAAGAATGTATGTACATTCACTTTTATAGAAACATGACTACATCATACTATGCTGCTTATTATGGACACAACCCTGTTATAAAGTAATCTTGTTTTCTAAAAAAACTTCTTTCCTTTTTACCTCTTTTCCCTTCTTCCTCTCCTTTCATTCCATTCCCCATTGATTAATTATACTAAAAAGAAAACATCTGCAAACAAATGAAAACATAGGAGTTTTTCTTCTGAGAGGTTTATTATTTTTTTTATAAAACTGTGACAAAGTTATATACACTGCTCTGAATCTCACTTGGTTCAAGAATACATTGTGGAAGTCTTTACAAGTCCACTGATACAGTTTTAGAAACTTTGTAATACCTGCATATTATTTCATTTATAATGTACCTCAATTCATTTACCAATTTCCTATGCATATACATATACTTTGTTTCCCATGTTTTCCCATAATCAACAAAGCTGCAATATGCATTCTGGTAAAGATGAATATACTAGTGCTTTTATTTCTGTGGGAGAGGTTCTGAGAGCAAAGAAATATTTATGTGTTACTACATATTATTTTCTAAAAAGGTTAAAACAATTCATATTTCTACTAAAAATATATGAGCATACCTTTTAACCTGTAAATAATAGATGTGAAGATGCTATTTAATTTTTGTCAACCTAATGGGTTTGAAATGGTAAAAATTTCCTATATCCTGTCTACTAGAGTGTTGTGCATCTTTTTGTACTTTCATTGAATATTTTTATTTGCCATCTCATAATATGCCAATTCCTATAATTTGCTCATTTTTCTATGCGGCTGCTTATTTTTATTATCAACTTGTGAGAATCCTTTACTATTCATAGTAAAACTGTCATGTCAAAAATATTTCACCCAATCTGTCTATTGACTTGATTTGTGATGTCATGATGTCTTGCTAAAGGTTTTAAGATTCTTCTTTATATTACAGATTTCTTATTTCCTGTCCTGGTTTAAAAGCACAAAATCTCATTTAAGGGCATAAAACACAGTATCTGAAAAAACCAGGATGGAAAAACTTAATAAAACTGCCATTCTCCTCAAAGTTACTATCTACATTCCTATTAGAATCCCAATAAAGATTTTCTTATTAATAAAATGACCTTAATATTCATATGGAAAAAAAATAACAAAATTGAGAAGGGGGGAAATTGCCTTTTCAATTGCACCTGTGAAATACATACCACATGTAAATATATAGAACATATAACACAAATGGTATTCCAAACTGTAAGAAAAAGACGGTTATACAAGTATGTAGTTTTGGAACAACTGGTTATCTATTCAGTAGGAAATAAAGTTGAATCCCAATTTCGGGGCAATACAAAAATAATTCTAGATGAATTAAAAGCCTAAATGTTAGTTTGAAGTAAAAAACATTTTTTTGAAGAAAATTTAAGTAACTACTTGGACATCCTGGGGAGTGAGCTTGTAAAGAAAAAAACAAACAAACAAACTCTTGTCAAAATGTCAAGATTATAAATTAAAATTGCCTTCCAAAATTGCTCAAATACCCACTGAGGTGCAGAGGTGCCAATATGCCCTCATAGTGGCTAAAAATATTCTTATTTTTTTTGTTTAGTACCTTTGATAACACTTCTTTATAGGTATAAGTAAAAAGCTATTTTAAAAGATTTAAGGATTTCAAAAGGGGATGAGTGAAGGAAGCTTTAGAATGGTTATAAAATTGCTTCTGCTTGAAATCACGCACCTGTCGATCCACCTCTGGAAGAAGCAAAAGCAGTCGCTGTTGGCAATCTCCAGGAAGGACTGAAAAAGTGTGTTTGTTGATCAGTGCTCGAAGATTTGTATTAACCAGAATGGAGTCTGGTGTCTCAACATCAATCTCAGCACATTTCGTCCTTTTCATTTGCCCTACAAAAATATGAAAAAGAATCATTTGGGCCTCCTTCAAATTCCTGTTTCTATCTAAACTACAGCATGTTCTGTAAACAAACAAACAAACACATCTATAATTGTAAGTATTTTAAATGTCACACTATGAAGAAGGTAACACTTAGGTTCTTAGAAATAGTGCTTCTAAGACTAACAAAGCAAATTTTGTTCATTCATAAAGGATAAAAAAATATAATTTATCTTGTCTGCAAAAATAGAACAAGGTCTATAAAATTGAACCTTTTGCTATACTAAAAGTACATTTTATGTATGTTTGAGAATTGGTTATTTCCCAAATAGAATTGAGGAAGTTTATAATAAATAACACATATACAAAATTTGATTTAAAAAATAGAAAAATTCAAATCTATATAGTGTATATTCCACTATACAGTTCAAAGGCTGTTAAATCGAGTTGTTTACTCATATCTTCAAAAAAAAAAATCACTTCTACTGTCTTGGTAAACAACCTGCTTCCATATTTATAATGGTCTGGCCCTCTAGCAACTTCAGAGTGAAATTATAGCTAATTTGCCTACAAACGTCAGGTGGTCATAATAATCTGGCCACTCAGTGTATAGAATACAGGATAGCTATGTATAAAACAATTTAACATCTAAAAGATATCATTGTAAAGATGAGGATAATTAGTAGTGAACGCAAAGATTTGAAAAAATAAACAGGACTTCCACAAATTAGAATAAAAACTGTTGAAATCAGATACTATGACTATATAAAAGAGCAGTTTAGACACTGTGGGGGGGGGGGGGCTATAACCTATATATAGCCAAACAATTTAACCAGAATATAAGAAAGATAAGATTAAATATTTTGAGAGCTTTAGCAGAAACATGATAGAATGAATGAATGATCGAATGAGATCTAATAAATGCTTGATTGAAGACAAGGAGAAAATTAAGAGAAAAAAGCAATATTTAAAGAATTGACAGTACATTTATCAAAACTGATGAAATTATAGGAAGGATGGTTATTACAGAGAGATGGGCTGGAATACAATGAAAACAGGTAAACATTTAGATAAATGTACATCAACATTGTTGTATAAAAAAATAGTAGTCTAGTGTCTGATTTGCGAGATTAAGAAGAGAAATGTCAGACAATATTATTTAAGTCCAGATATAAAATATCAGTGCTAAATTGTTATAAAGCACTTCTGTTTGGGAGAAAAATCAAGATGATTACTTTTAAGAGTAGATCTTAAATGTTCTCATTACAAGCCCGAGCTGGTTTGGCTCAGTGGATATAGCGTCAGCCTGAGGACTAAAGGGTCCCAGGTTTATGATTCTGGTCAAGGGTACGTGCCTGGATTGCAGGCTCAATCCCCAGTAGGGGGCGTGCAGGAGGCAGCCAATCAATCATTCTCATCATTGATATTTCTATCTCTCCCCCTCTCCCTTCCTCTCTGAAATCAATAAAAATATTTTTTGAAAAAGAAAAACAGAAGACAAAAATCAACAAATAAACAAGACTGCAGAAACTAGTCCAAATAGATTAGCAATTACAATAAGTGTAAATGGATAAATCTCACTGAATAAATGAGATTGTCATATTGATTTACAAATTTTAAAAATTCAGCTAGCTATATGCTCTGCAAAGAGACATACCTAAAACACAAAGACACACAGAAATGAACAAAGTAAAGATATATCAGGGAAAAAAACTAATCAAAGGAAAGCTGGTGTACCTTTTATGATACATTAAGTAAAAAACCTAATCAGCGACTGATAAAGTAAATAAACAGTGATAATGATAAAGGGTTCAATCCATCAGGAGGATTTTAAACATGAAAATATCTAATATATTTTAAAATATGTGACATAAAATATGATAGAACAACAGGGAGAACTAGACAAAGCCACCAGTAAGATTTCAACACATCTCTCTCAATTATTAATAAATCAAGCATACTAAAAGGAGTCCCAAAAAGACAAGATGGGGGGAGGGGGAAGCTGAGCTATTTTTCAGATTGACAGGCTTGATCCAATAAACACAGAATTCTATACTTATAGTATTTATTCCAAAAACGGTCTGAATAATTTTTCTTTAATCCTCACCCAAGGATATGCTTATTAATTTTAGAGGGGGATGGGAGAGAAAAAGAGAGAAATACGAATATGAGACAGAATATCGATTGGCTGCCTTCCATATATGAACCCAAAACCTAGGTATATGCCCTGACTCAGAAGGGAATCCACAACCTTTCAGTATATGAGTCAATGCTCCAACCAACTGAGCCACAACGGCCAGGGCACATCTCAGTAAATTTAAAGTAATATTAGTAGTAATAACAAAAATAATGATAAATAACAGCAACAGTAAACACTTATTTAGGGCCTCCTACGCACCAGGCACTACAATTGTGACTTTAATTGAAGATAGGCCCCCAAAGGAAGAAATTTTGTTCTATTCATTGTCACGTCTCTAGGGCCCTAAACCTGTGCTTGGCATATTAGTATAACTTCTGCAAGTATTTGTGTAATAAATGAGTATTTTTAATCTCTGGCAGTGGAATTAATGATCAAAGGGCATATTCAGTTTATGGCAGATACTATCTCTAAGAAAAATACACCAATTCATTACCATACCTGGAATCAAATCATATTTTTATAAAGAAGTTGTCTGGAAAAAAAAAAGTTGTCTGAAATTCTATTCTCAAACGTAATAGTTTGGAAAGGTCTGGAATATATAAATGAGTGTGGAATAGCTTTTCTTTATAATTTTGTCAGCATTTCTATACAATCTTTTAGCTTTTATGTTGCTTCAGAGATGTCTGCCATTCCAATTCTTGAATTTTTTTTTAAAATATATTTTATTGATTCTTCTACAGAGAGGAAGGGAGAGGGATAGAGAGCTAGAAACATCAATGAGAGAGAAACATCGATCAGCTGCCTTCTGCACGCCCCCTACTGGGGATGTGCCCACAACCCAGGAACATGCCCTTGACCGGAATCGAACCCGGGACCCTTCAGTCCGCAGGCCGACGCTCTATCCACTGAGCCAAACTGGTCAGGGCCAATTCTTGAATTTTTATAAATGAATTATTTTTTTCTCTCTGGAGGTTTTTTGCAAATCATCTCATGTCCTGGATGTTTTGAAATTTCAAAAGAATGTGACTTGGAATAGGTTTCCTTTTATTCATATTTCTTGACACCAATTATGTACTTCCAGTCTGAAATCTGTGGCTTTCAAGTCTATCGAATTTTCTTGTATTTTATCTCTTACTAGAGGCCTGGTACATGAAATTTGTGCACTGGGGGTTGGGGGATTTCTCAGCCCAGCCTGTGCCCTTCTGCAGTCTGGGATCCCTCAGGGGATGTCCGCCTGCTGGCTTAGGCCCGCTCCCTGTGGGAAGCAGGCCTAAGCCAGCAAGCGGGCATCCCTCTCGCAGTCCAGACCCCTCGCTCCTTACCGCCCACCTACTTGCTGCTCCCTACTGCTCGGGTCATTGCTCCTTAGTGCTGTCACAGAGGCTTCTGCCACCGCCGCTGCTGCACTTGCCAGTTGCACTTGCCAGCCGTGAGCCCGGCTGGCTGAGTGGCGCTCCCCTGTGGGAGCGCACTGACCACCAGGGGGCAGCTCCTGCATTGAGCGTCTGCCCCCTGGTGGTCAGTTCATAGCGACCAGTCATTCCACTGTTTAATCGATTTGCATATTAGGGTTTTATTATATAGGATTATTTACCTTTCTTTCAATTTATTTTTTATTTCTGATAGTCCTATTATTTAAGACACTGGACAGCACAGATTAGCATTCTAATTTTCTTACCTCCTCATATGAAACTCGCCTTAGACCTACCTATGCTCTGAGAAATTTCTTCACCTTTAACGTTTTGTATTTCTATCATAGTTTTTTATTTCTGCTACCACATTATTTAATATCCTAGAACTCTATTTTCTGATATTTAATATAGTATTTTATTCTTTCATGGGTACAATATCATCTTTTAGTTCTTTCTATAGATATTGCAGTTTTAAAATATAGAATTATATACCTGAAACCTATATAATTTTATTAACCAATGTGTCACCCCAATAAATCCAATTAAAAATTTTTTTAAATAAAAGTTATTTGGCCCAGCCAGCATGGCTCAGTGGTTGAACATCAACCTATAAACCAGGAGGTCACAGTTGGATTCCCAGTTAGGGCAAATGCACCGGTTGGGGGCTCGATCCTCTATGTGGGTTGTGCAGAAGGCAGCCAATCAATGATTCTCTCTCATCACTGATGTTTCTATCTCTCTCTCGCTCTCCCTTTCTCTCAGAAATGAGTAAAAAAATATTTTTTAAAAGGTTATTGTTTTAAATTTTTTTCTTCTTCAATCGCCTGTTTCTTCTGAGTCTATATTTCATATTCTGTCCTCACAACGGGATTTTCTTCAAAGGTGATCCTTAGTAGGCATAATTAAAAGACAGGCACTTAAAAAGGCTGACTGAAAATTTTGGGTGGGTTTTGTAGACGGGAGAACACCAAGATGATTTCTGTTTAGTAGCGAGTCTATAAATGTGCTTGCAGATTTTTTTCTGAGGTTATTCCATTTCTTTAGTTACCAATCCACCAATCTCCTGCTGGAGCATAGTTAGTAAGGAACTAGTGGTAGTAGAAATATGCCTCACTACTAGCATTCTGGAAGCCAAACAAGAGGATCACTATTCAGTATTCGTATTTTATTTAATTTCCCGAACTCCAGTACATTGCCTCATTGTCTGCCCTCTGCTATGTGTAGTATCTCTGAATTGGAAATCTATATGGCTTAAGTTCACTTCAAAATAAATCTATCTCCTACTAGGGGGTGAGGCATCAAACTGCTTCTTACTAACTTTTTATTTTTAATTGATTTTTAGAAAGAGAGGAAGAAAGAGAGAAAAAAACATTGACTTGTTATTTCACTTATTTATGCATTTATTGGTTGCTTTATATGACTGGAGATCAAACCCACAGCCTTGGCGTACTGGGATGATGCTCTTAACCAACTAAGCTACCCAGCCAGGGCCTTAAAGAAGGTTCTTCTTTTCAAATCTATGCCTCATCCTCTCTATCCTGATCCTTTATATCTCCAATTCTGGAACCTTTCTGGTATTCTACAGCCTTAGCTGGCTTGCTTATTACTGGCATCTGCTACTCAGCTCTGTGAAATACCCATCCAGTTTTCATCTTTCAAAGTTGTTGACATTGCCTACCCATCGGCTATCTCCTTGTTTTCTTCACCCTTTTGTATTTCCATATTCTCATTTTTGTGGGATTCAGAGGGAGCAGGAAAAAAATGTTCAGTTTACCATGTTTAATTATAAGCCTTTTCTGTACGGTTAGAAATAAAATGTAAATAATGCCAGACAAAGCAACTTATGATCAGAAAAAGAAATAAACCACAAAAATGGCCTGATAACAGATCTTATTCTGAATAAAGTTTGGTAAGGACAGGAGGGACATGAAAATGGTCAAGACCTCATAGGTGAACAGGAAGTAAAATTAAGCTAGGTAGCTGATGAATTTCAGACACTGGGTTGATAAAATAAGTTGATAAAAACATGAAGTCTTTGTAAATTAACTTACTTGTGTGGAGTCTGTCAGACCTTTGGAATGACTTCTTCCCCAAGCCTAACAAAGGGTTTTCCACTTTAACTGAAGAAGAAAAGCTAGAGTTTGAGTTCTGGGAGCTGCTTGACTGTCCATCTGATTGCTTTCCTTCCCATACTGCTAGGGAAAAATATACAAAAGACTGGTGACATTAAGGTTATAGATAGAAGTCAATTAATCAAACAAACCATTCAATACTAACTAAAAGTAGTTATATATGAGGTAAGGTGACCTTGCAAATATGTTCTGAGTCTGAGAATTAAGCCTAGAAAAAAAGTAAAATCCTGTCCTGTTGGTGTGGTTTAGCAGTTAAGCGTCAACCCAGGAACCAAGAGGTTGCTGGTTCGATTCCCGGTCAGGGCACATGCAAGGGTTGCGGGCTCCATCCCCAGTGGGGAACATGCAGGAGGCAGCCGATCGATGATGTTCTTCTCTCATTGGTGTTTCTATCTCTCTATCCCTCTCCCTCTCTTTAAAAAATCAATAAAAAAATATATTTTTTAAAAAGGTAAAATCCCTTATTTCCTCTCAGCACATTATTGGCTTTTGGTGGTAAATTTCCTTCCTAACATAAATGCAAAGTTCTGCAAGACACAGTTTAAATCTGGCAGGCACATATAATTAACTGGCATCAAAATGAATTGCATAATAAAACACAAAATCTATATCCAGACCAGTTTAGATTAAAAACAAAGTAAGCGACAACAACAACAACAAATCTAAAGGCCTTCAGGCCTGTCCAATGGAAATTCAAAGGCTGCATATATTTTTAGTTTCTTTTGATTTTTTTTTATTAAATATATTTTTATTGATTTCAGAGAGGAAGGTAGAGAGAGATAGAAACATCAATGACAAGAGAGAATCACTGATCGGCTGCCTCCTGCAAGTTCCACACTGGGGATTGAGCCCGCAACCCAGTCATGTGCCCTGACTGGGAATTGAACCCGTGACCTTCTGGTTCATAGGTTGACGCTAAACTACTGAGCCACACCAGCTGGGCAAAACCTTTTCTTTTTAAAGGAGGTAATTTGTGAAGAGTTCAGTTTGAGCATCTTTTGGAAACATCAGCTTTCTAAGGTTACTGATTAGCAGCTTCCAAATATTACTAAGATATCTTGGAAGTTACATTACTCATAGATCACACTCTAACATACAAATCCCACTTATGTATTTTTTAATAACTGCATGAATATTTGCATTAATTTTCTGTTTACCTTGGAAAGATTACTAGTAAGTCAATGATTTGGCAGTACAAGAATTATGTAAATAAACACAATAATTTAAAAATAAATGCTACAGTATACAAATTGGAAAACCAACATGGAACTATCAGAAAAAGAAACATCCATTGATGAAAAGATTAAGCAAAAACAACAGAACAGAGAAACAAAACCCCCCTCAGAGACAGACAATAGTACGGTGATTATCAGAGGGGAAGGGGATAGGGAGACGCAAGAGAGTGTAATGGGGAGGATAAATGGTGTGGAAGGAGACTTTACTTGTGGTTGTGAACACACAATACAGTATACAGATGATGTATTATAGAACTGTTCCCCTGAAACCCATATAATTTTACTAACCAATGTCAACCCAATAAATTCAATTAAGAAATAAAATAATAAAAATAAAGAAACTTCCATTGAAAAGACACTCCCATCTACCTACCAGATTTGGCAGTCACAGAGTCACTGGCAGCTTTGACAGCCTTCAGAGAGAGATGCTGACTGGAGGAGAGGGCCATACTTGGCCGGCATTGCTGCTGCTGCTTCCGCTGCTGCTGCTGCTTCAAAGCCTAGAAAGAGAAAACTGACTGTGAGAAACAAGACAATCGTTTCAGTAATAAGAAAAAGTAAATGACTTATTAAGTGGAAAAGAGCATGCAACTTTAATGCAAATATTATTCTGTGTGTTTGTGTATATATATATGTGTGTGTGTGTACGTATTTTTCTTAATATTAGTTCTAAAATGTTCAACTGTTTAGTTATGGGGTATATACTTAAAATTTTAATAAATACACCCTGGCTGGTGTGGCTCAGTTGGTTGAGCATCTTCCTATGCACCGAGGGATTGCCAGTTCAAATCCAGATCAGGGCACATTCCCAGGTTGCGGGCATGATCCCTGGTAGGGGTATGCAGGAGGCAGCTGATCAATGTTTCTCTGTCTCATCCATGATTCTCTCTCTTTCTCTTCCTCTCCCTTACTCTCTAAAATCAATAAAAACATATTTAAAAAATAAAATAAATAAAAAATTAAGTTTTAATAAATGTTACAAAATCTGTCTCCTAAGTAACTACAATAATTTATATTCTACTGACAAACTACAGTAGCCATTTTCCCACACACTTGCCAATGCTTGATATAATTAAGATTTTTATACTGATCTGAGAATTAAAGTAGTCCACTATTTTTATGTTTTCTTAACTACTAGTGACTTTCTATTTACTGACCATTTGCATTTCAAAAAATCAAAAGCTAGTTCTTAGAAAAGCCCAATAAAATAGACAAACCATTGGCTAGCAGCATTGAGGAGGCAAAAAAAAAATCCTATATAATAAAACCCTAAAATGCAAATCGACCGAACAGTGGTATGACCGGTCACTAAGATATGCACTGACCACCGGGGGCAGATGCTCAATGCAGGAGCTTGCCCTAGTCAGTGTGCTGCTCCCACAGGGGGAGCGTCGCTCAGCCAGAAGCTGGGCTCATAGCTGGCGAGTGCAGTGGTGGTGGCGGGAGCCTCTCCCACCTTTGCAGCAGCACTAAGGAATAGCAAGCTGAGCAGTAAGGAACGAGGGGTCCCAGATTGTGAGAGGGTGCAGGCCAAGCAGAGGGACACCCCCCCCAGCCCCCCCCCGGCAGTGCACGAATGTCATGCCCCAGGTCTCTAGTACATTATAAATGAACAACACTGAAGAACAAAAAAAGAGACATATAAGAATACTATGTACAACTTTATACCAATATTTGAAAAAAATCAGGTGAAATGGATCACTTTCTAAGAAAAATAAATTTCCAAATTTAGCTCCACAAGCAGAAAACCAAGAGACTAGTAAAAGAAAATAAATTAAAACTGAAATGCTAGGAAAACAATTTTAAAAAGTGAGATTTACAGAATTTTCAATAAAAAGATAAATTACTCAAAATTTCCCCAGAAACCTAGAAAAATACAGGGTGTTCCAAAAAATGTATACACACTTTGAATAATTATTAATTCCAATAATTTAAATCTGAAAAGAAAGAAACATCAATGGAGCTATCAGCTGTTGAAGTGTGTATACATTTTGGGGGGACTACACAATTTAGTTTAGGATGTTAGAAGAATCTTGATTCCAAAATTGTTTCTGGATAGCACAAAGAAAAAAAAACTCCCAACAAAATCCAAGCTAAACTCTTTTTTCCCCCAAGCTAATATCTTAAAAAAGAAAATTCCATAACATATTTAAAAATATATAAAAAACATACAGTTTATTTTAGAGAGCTAAGTATGGATTAGCATTAAAAAACCTAGCTTGGCTGGTGTTGCTCAGTTGTTGAACATCGACCTATGAACCAGGAGGTCACAGTTGGATTCCCAGTAAGGGCACATGACAGGGTTGCCGGCTTGATCCCCAGTAGGGGGCGTGCAGGAGACAGCTGATCAATGATTCTCATCACTGATGTTTCTATCTCTCTCTCCTCCCTTCCTCTCTGAAATCAATAAAAAATAAGTCTAGTTGTGGAATTTTGTATGTTACTAGATTTAAAGAAAAAGGCTACCTGATTATCTCGATAAATGCTGAAGAAAACCTGAAAAATTCAACAACTATTCATAATTTTCAAAATGAACACATACACAAAGAAAAACCTGTTAGCAAATTAGGAACACATGAAATGTGATAAAAAGAGTATATACCACAAACCAATGACACAGAGATACATACATTATTAAATCCTAATTGGGAAACTGCATGAAACTTCTCCTTAAAAGAACATAATACCCTTTCAAGAAATTTTTAATGGCTGCCAGAGTCATGCATTTTTAATGTAGGAGATTATACTTCTGATAAACAGAGACTAGCATAATTACCTGCTTTAGTGCCTTCTTGCTGTGCTTCTGTGATGGAGATATGACTTTACCTGCTGGAATTGTGGGTGATGGGCAACCTGACTGGGGAGAGGATGGCTGTGACAGTCTAGATGATACTAAGGAGGAAAATGACAATGATAAATTTGTTATCAGAGTTGATATCAAGCACCATGCCTTCCCCAATCATATTCTGCTACCTGTATTAAGAACTGTGACCAAACACTTTTGGGAAGGATCTTCTTTTTGGAGTTCTACGGCAAACAGCCTCCCTTTTCAGTTTATTTCCTCAGAAAGCTCTAGTGAAGGATGATAGGATGGGGAAGGGGTGGGTGTTAGTATTCATACCTTTTCATTCTTTCATTTTTCAAAAGAATTGATTGAAGAAACAGGAAGCAGAATATAAACCATTAGTCACCAAATTAGATAAACTTAGAAAAGATTCTAGAGCCTGTTGGACAGTATGTATGTTCTTAAGGTAAATCTAACAACGTGATATAGTGGAAGAAACCTGGATTGATAGAATAGGTCCCAGTTTTCCCTATCTTTAAAATAAAGGCAATAAGGCCATTCCACCTCAAAAACTCTACTACAGCTTTAATACTGATATTTCCACATCTCTTAAATCAGCAGTTTTAGGGCTACTAGGGTGAGAGGGCACTTGAGGATTTCTCCAATGGAAGCAATGTAGGCTAACAAAACATAAACCACTCTCTTCTTCATTACTAGCTGTTTTATACCTCAGAGCTTAGCCCAACCTTGGTCTTACGTGAATGAGGGTCTTCCCCTCCAAGAGCCTATACCTCTTATAATAAAGTACATTTGATATTTATGTTTTATAGAGTTTAACAGTGCATTATCTATGATGAGATAAATTGTTGATTCAGACCCCTTAACAATAAAAATAAAATAATCGCTACTGTTAGTGATGACTTTGAAGTGTACATGTTTACTAATACCTTCTCCTTTCATAGTAGTTGGAATGAAAAGGCTTAATAGCAAAATGGAATCCCATAGTGTGGGCTAAAGAGCTTTAAGAGACCAAATCAAGTATGTTGGTAGGTAGCTACCTAACATGAAAATGCAGAAGCATTGTTCATTGGAATACAAAAGTTTTGAAATAGAGCATTTCAATTGTCTCTTAGATATCTTAAGAAAAGAATACACAGTAAATAACACTTTAAAGAGGACAAGAGCAAACAATATTAAAATGAGTTACCTACGTAGCTTTAGCTTTATATCTCAACCTTTATGATACAGTTCAGCAGTCGCCAACCTTTCGGAGCTCACGGCCCACTAAATTCCTAATTTTAAATCCCGGGACCACTAATGTTTTTTTTTAAAAAAGATAAATACATTTGTAAAATAATGATCAGAGCACTTCCATTTTATTAATATGAAATGCACCTATTTAATATAACATTTTAAATACTTATTTAATCATAACAAAATCTTCAAAGGTTGTTTAATTGTAACAAATTTATTAAAGTAAGTTTAATTTTTACGAAATAATTGAAGCTTATTTAAGTACTAGAGGCCTGATGCACGAAATTCATGCATGAGTAGGGTCCCTAGGCCTGGCCGATCTGTGGGGTGACAAATGGGGCAATCGGGGGATTCCCCCGCTGGCACCTGCCTTGGCTGGCTTGGGGCCTGCGGACTGGGGGGCAGCGCCTGCATTGAGTGTCTGCCCCCTGGTGGTCAGTGCGCGTCATAGTGACGGGTTGTTCCACCATTCGGTCAATTTGCATATTAGGCTTTATTATATAGGATTACACAATTTTAGAGTGTGATATTTACTCCTGTTTGCTTGAAATAAGTTTATGGATTTTTGGCTCCAATGCCATTACTGCAAGATGGAGAGCCATATTTATTTCAAGCCGAGACCGGTACCAAGTTTTAATTGCTGTGACAGATGAAAATGTTTTTTCGCACAAATATGTTATTGAAAACTGAATCAAAATTTTCATTACTTTTTCACTCCCCAAGGGGTATTCACTTTTAATGGAGATAAAAAATGAGGTCTTGATAAGGATGACTGGAATTTAGCTTTGAACTATAGTCAGATGATAGACCGATGAGGCTTTCTTTTTCATTCATGCTTAAATTGCTGTCTTCAATGTTTGCTGCAGATGGATCTATTATCCACATATTGCCATGTTTGGGATCTTCTTTCTTTGGGTAATAATGACCAAAGATTCTGTGCATGATTGTAAGTGCTGTTGAACAATGGTTACCACCTGCCGGTTGACATCCTTCTCTCTCATATAGTCATCAAAGTTTGAAAACATTTGCAGATCTTCTTCAGTCAATCATGATTGCCACAGTAATATTTTCTTTCGAAAAGCATCCATTTTACCTCGCAGTGTGAACACATCCTTAAGTTGTCCTTGCAAGTTCATTTAGTTCACTTAATAGTGAAAAAATATCTGCCAGGTATGCAAGCTTGGCTACCCACTTATCATCGGAGAAGAGTTCTTGTAATTTCAGATTATGTTGCCACTGGAAAAAATATTTTGACTTCTTCGCGTAGGGCTAACAGTTGGGTTAGTATCTTGCCCCTCGACAGCCATCTCGCCTCAGCGTGAAGAAGGTGAGTATACTGGGAACCCATTTCTTCGCAAAGTACCTCAAATATTCGAGAATTGAGCGCTTTGTGTCGAATTTCATTTATAATTTTAATAACATCTGATAATACCTCGTGTAGTTTTGGGGAGATTTTTTTCACCGCAAGTTGCTCACAATGTAAAGTGTGTAGACAAAATGTCTGGGTGACCAACATTTTTCACCTTTGCAAAAATTCCTGAAAGATGCCCAGTCATGTTTACGGCACCGTCTGTACGTATCCCAATACATTTTTCCCATTCAATTCCGTGTTCCAGGAAATAACTATTAAGTGCTTCAAAAATCTCAGAGGTAGTTGTTGCACCCAGCAAGTTGAGCAAACAAAGTAGTTCTTCCTGTAACTCTCCTTCACACTCAACCCTCACAAAACAAAGGAGAAGTGCCTTGTTACTTACGTCTGTTGATTTGTCAAATTGAATTGAATAAAATGGTGAATTTTTCACCATTTTTATAACTTGATTTTCAGTATCTTCAGCCATGTCTTCAATTCTGCGTTTGACAGTGTTAGCGGACATAGTAATTGCTTTCAATTTCTGGACAGCCTGCTTTCCCAAAACCTCTTCACAGGCTTGTAACATGCAAGGCCTAATTAATTCTTCTCCAATCGTATACGGCTTTTTATTTTTCGTGATCTAAAATGCTATCAGATAAGAAGCCTTTAATAAGGATTTATCTCCAATAGTCATTTTTGTTAGAGCAATTACTTGCTTTTGCATATTTTCACGCATTCTTTGAAAAATATTCAAGTGGTTTTATAGCTAAATCTGGGTGTTTTGATTGCAAATGTCTTTCGAGTTTTGAAGGTTTCATGGCATCATTGGATAAACTCTCAGAACACACAACACAAAGTGGCCGTGCATCCAACTCACTACCAGGTTCTTAAACAAATCCAAATTTCAAGTAGTTCAAATCATATTTTCTTTTTTTTTTTT
>NW_005367354.1:2188045-2225049 GCF_000412655.1 Myotis brandtii | reverse complement strand
CCCCCCCAAACCCTCCCCAGGCTTCCCACTGTAGTTTGACAGTCTGTTCAATGTTGCTCTGTCTCTGCATCTACCCCTGTTCATCAGTCTATACTGGTCCCTATTATCTGTCCCAACCTCACTGGAGCAGTCCCAACCTAACTGGGGCCGTCTCAGCCTCACCGGGGCCGTCCCTACCTCACCGGGGCCGTTTCAACCTCACTGGGGCCGATTCAACCTCACCGGGGCCGTCCCGACCTCACCGGGGCCGTCTCAACCTCACTGGGGCCGTCCCGACCTCACTGGAGCCGTCCCGACCTCACCGGGGCCATCTTGACCTCACCAGGGCCATTCCGACCTCACCCGGGCCGTTTCGGCCTCACCGGGGCCGTCACAACCTATATTTCTTGATACTTGGAGTTTTTTCTTCTCTCCGTCACCAGTTCGAATGTTCTTCCTAATGGTGCCTGAAAGGACTGTGGAGACTGATTCATGGATCAGCTCACAGTTAAGTGAAGTACACATATTACTATTGTTATTATTATCATTAGCTACCTTATCTTTTGTATTACTAAAGAAATGCTTTGCTTTTTTTCACTCATTATGGGATTATTTCATTCAAATCTAAAACCAAACAAGAAATGATAGTTATTAAAGGCAAACTATTTAATGCCATTAAATATAACAGTTAAAGAAAATACACAGTTACATACAATACATAAATAAAATAAAACAATTGGATGAGAATCGGTTAATTGCGGAGTGGGTGACTGCTGTAATGGTTGAAACAATACTGAAGCCGCTTGCACCTCTCTTGTTTCCCCCTCTCTAGTTACTAGAAAGGGGAATTCACTAAATGTACTAGAGCAGTGATGGCGAACCTTTTGAGCTCGGCGTGTCAGCATTTTGAAAAATCCTAACTTAACTCTGGTGCCGTGTCACATATAGAAATTTTTTGATATTTGCAACCATAGTAAAACAAAGATTTATATTTTTGATATTTATTTTATATATTTAAATGCCATTTAACAAAGAAAAATCAACCAAAAAAATGAGTTCGCGTGTCACCTCTGACACGCGTCATAGGTTCGCCATCACTGTACTAGACTCTAGTACATTTCGTGAATTTAGAGCACTGTAAAGGCGAAAACTGTCATTCAGTCACAATATAAGAATTTCTTAGAATATTTTTTGTTTTATTATTATTTATTAGGATTAATAAAACATAAAAATGCAAATAATGTCCAAATTTTTCTACAGACCACCAAAATTTTCTCACGGACCACCAGTGGTCTGCAGACCACCGGTAGGCGACTGCTGATACAGTTTATATATTGAAAAAAAACTGCATACAGTAAGTGTGACATTTAAAAAAATCATTGTAATATATCACACAAAAATAAAGTTGGATAATTCTTGAGATGACTGAGCAACAAGAAAAAACCATAACCTCAGTGCATTTATACAACATCTTTATGGAGATGTAACTTATATACCATACAATTCATATATCTTCAGAGCTGTGCAACCATCACCACAATCAATTTTCATTACCCACTAAAAAATCCTGTATGAGTTAGCTGTCACTCCTTTTTCCCTAATCAATGTCTCTATTATTAAGCAATAACTAATCTACTTTCTGTCTCTATGTATTTGTCTATTCTGGACATTTCAAATAAATGAAATCATACAGTATGTGCTTTTTAGTGACTGGCTTTTTTCACTAGCATGTTTTGAAGGTTCATCCAGGTCAGAGCATGTATCAATCAATACTTCATTCCTTTTTATCTCTTGACACTATTCCAATTTACGCATATGCCCCATTTTTTTATTCATTAGCTGATGGTCATTTGGGTTATTTCCACTTTGGGGGCATTCTGAACAATTATATACAGAGTATTTGCGCCCTAGCCAGTTGCTCAGTGGATAGAGCGTCGGCCTATGGACTGAAGGGTCCCAGGTTCGATTCCGGTCAAGAGTATGTGCCTCGGTTGCATGCTCAGATGTCCCCCGCCCTGGTCAGGGTGCGTGGGGGAGGCAACCAAATCAATGTGTTTTTCTCACATGGATGTTTCTCTTTTTCTGTCTCTCCCCCTCCCTTCTACTCTCTCTAAAAATCAATGGAAAAATATCCTCAGGTGAGGATTAAAAAAAAAAAAAGAACATTCATTACTGGGATTTTGTGTTGGACATATGTTTTGAATTCTTCTGGGTTCATATATAAATTGTAACTTTATTTTTAACTTTTTGAGAAACTGCCAAATTGTTTACCAAAATGGACACACCATTTTAACAGTTCTACCAGAAAGAAATGTAGAATTTCTTCTAATTTCTCCACATCCTTGCCAACACTTGTTACTGTCTTTTTGATTTGACCAATTTTTTTAAAGGGACATAATGAAAATAAAGTTTAAAAGTATTAATATTTAACTACATTTATTTTGTTTTTAATGATTTGCATATATCTGAGACTATTCATTTCCTCACCTGCCTCAAAGCCCTTTCTAACAAACAAAACCACAAACATATCTCAAAGCCAACTGAACTAAAGCATAAATATTCCAGGACCCACCAGTGAAGTCAACTCAAGTATACATCAATGTGAGAGAGACACATCAATTGGTTGCCTCACACATGAACTCCAACTGGAGCCACGGATCAAACCTGCAACTCAGTTACCTGCCCTTGACCAGGAATCAAACCCATGACCCTGCACTGCACTAAATGATGCCCTAACTATTGAGCACACTAGCCAGGCCTAGAGTAGCACTTTGCATTCAAAATCTGCCTAAGTGTTTGATGCAAGAGGCCAAGCTTTTGCCTATCTCAGCTTTGGACGTATCTTCCTTACTAAGTTTAATATTTTTAGTTTTTTACTTAAAGTAAGAGATGTGAGACCCTTCACTTGAACACTTAAAGACCACTATAGGGTTATTAAGTGGCCTAATTACAATATTATTGTATCTCAGGGAATAGGGAGGCCAAAGGAGAGAAATAGAAATGAGAAATGGCCAATTGGTGGAGCCATTCATTTATTGGTGAAGTTCACCATCTTACATGGACACAGTTCATGGTGCCCCAAAACAATTACAATAATAACATTACAGATTACCATAACAAATATAGTAATAATGAAAAAGTCTGAAATATTGTGAGAATTACCAAAATGTGACACAGGAAGCAAATGCTGTTGGAAAAATGGTATTAACAGACATGCTCAACTCAGGGTTGTCACAAACGTTCACTTTGTAAAAAAACGCAGCATCTGTGAGGCGCAATAAAGTGAAGCGCAATAAAATGAGGTATGAGAGAATAGAATGGAAAAGAATTCTTTTGCCCTATATACCAATGGTTAGAAATAAACTGAACTAATATAAACTCTATTAGGTAGAAAAATAAATCAAAGCTAGTATATTAACTCAGATAGTAACTGGACAAGTGGATAAAGCCAATAGAAAAGACAAGAGGATAAAACCAACAGAAAAAGGCCTATAAACAAATATCTTTTTTAAAAAAATACACTTTTATTGATTTCAGAGAGAAAGAGAGAGGGAGAGATAGAAACATCAATGATGAGAGAGAATCATTGATCGGCTGCCTCCTGCATGCCGCAAACTAGGAATCAAGCCCGCAACCCAGGCATGTGCCCTGACCAGCAATAGAACCATGACCTCCTGATGCATAGGTTGACGCTCAACCACTGAGCCATGCTGGGCAGGCATTATAAACAAAAATCTTGTTCCTCTTATTATGTGGCTATGAAAATTTGAGTCAGCAGTGTTGCCATTCTCGGATCCATACTACATATCTTAATTTTCCTAAGAAATTACTTTATGTACACCTACAAACTATAAATAATGGAGACTAGCAATAAAGATTAACAGTCTGATCCCAACTTCTTTCCTCTTCTTTTTTCCCACAAATCCCCTCTTCCAGCCAAACTTTTATTCCTATGGTTTCTTGAAAACACTGTACACACACTTCCACCTTCTTGCCTTTACATATATTTTCTTTCCATATGTCTAGTCTTCAAGAGAAGTTATACTCTCAAGGGAAGAATATATTAAATCTTTCTATGTCTCATATAATACTAACCATGGTAAAGCTACTCTCTTTTCTAATTCTGTCCTAATATGATAAACATAAACACTTGCTACTTATTAAGTATTTGCTAATTATCTGCTTATTTCTATACCTCTAGATATGGGTGGAACCCACACCTTATTCGAATTGTTCTCCCAAATACCTGGCAAATGGTACATAATGGAAAAAGATTAAATGTAGCAAATAGTTTAAATAGAGACGTTTCTTTAGCTTTGCAAATAAAGAATGACCTAAACAATACTTCTCAAGATTATATTCCAATCTACTGGTTCTCCAATGTGAACTGCTCAGCATATTAAAAGCACTCATTTAAAAACATATTTAGAATCTGGTTAGAAACAACAATGTTTCATATAAACATATAGACACAACAACAGATCAACAAATTCTAGTCAAAAGATCAGCCATTACTTATTTGATTTAAAAACAAAACAAAAAATGTTACCCAAAAAATCAAAGAGCAACCTAGTGGAGAAAACTAAAGTGGTTTCAGAAAAACATTTAAAACTTGGTGTTCATTAAAGCCAGTTTTGCATAATTTACTAAAGTAGTTTCAGGTTGTTGAATATTTATGTACCACTCACTGAATATATGTGCAGAAGATACTGCTTTTCAGATATATTATAGCACTGAGAATTTCCCATTTCAATGGATGGTTATTATATTGAGTAACATCAACAGGATATGGACTATTCATACTAAATACATTTGAATTTAAAGCTTTAGTAAATAATCACTGACATTTTATTTTCTCCTAAAAACATTCAATGGGCCCCTCTGAAATATTAGATGGTATCAGAAATAATGAAGCAGTAATATAAAAATTAAAACTTAGCGTTATATAGATGAAGGATGAATGGTTAAAACAATTATAGCAAATGAAGTTTCCAAAATTGTTTTAATCTTCAAAAAGGTTAAATCCTTCTCTAGAGGGAAAGTTCTTATTTAGAGGGAAAGTTTTTATTTACAGGACAGTCTTTTTTAGGGGAATTTCATTTCCAGGAGAAGACTGTTACCGTTCTAAGCCCCTTCTTCCCACAGCAAGTGTAGTCTACTCCAAACTGGGCAGACTAGCTCCTCGTGATATTCAAACAGTCCCATAATCAAACATGGAGAGGCCATACCTGAATACCTTCCCTTGCTTCTGGGTACCCTAATTATCCAAGTCCTAATAGTGTAGCCATCTTTAATACATGACAGAGCTAAAACCTCCCAACTCAGCCACCAACCACTCCAGAAGAGAAAGAGAACATCTCTCCCAAAGGTCTCTCCCCACATAAGTTAACTTTGCCCAAAGGAGTTTTTCTCCCTAGTATCCTTTTTAAAGGAGATATTTCTATACATAATCATCCCCATTCAGCAACTTAACATATATATATAAATATAAATGTTAGAGGACAGGGAGGACTATGGTATTTCAACTAAAAACACAATATATAGCAAATTCCTGATTTAAAATAGTTCTGGACAAGCAGTAAAATTAACATTAGGTCATGCTCCTGGAAAGAACTAGTAATTTCTTGTAGGTGAAAAGATACATTTCACATTTAATGTTTTTCTTAAGACACTTTAAAAGCAGACTAAAATCTGAAAAACTTGTTTCTTTTAGAAGATAAAAAATATTTCTGCAGTTGCTTCATGCTGCAGTATTTATATTTTATTTTGGGGTAAAGGCATAGACTTACTTAGCTATGATCCTACCAAAAAAGCAACAGAAAAAGTTGATTTTAATCATTTTTCTGGAGTCATTCGACCTTACCTTGGCTTGGAATTTCATAAAGCTCTTCTCTGAACATTGTTTCCTGTCTGAAAATTAAGAACTAAATACTACAAGCTTCTAAGTTCTTCCACTTTACATGGAAATTAATAAACTAGTTTTAATATTGGGCTGAATTTCAAAGTTCTGTTCTCTATTCCTATTTGGCTGAAAGGTACAACTATATCAAGAGAGTTTCTATCAATTTTCAACTAGAAGTATCAGTTTTGCTGTCAGAGCTCTTTATTTTTGTACATAAAAGGAAGTGGGTTTTGATACTATCTCAATGTTCTTCCTGTCTTACAATGAATTTGAAATAAAGTGATGTCAGATTGAGAGGAAAAGCCCTAAATAAGAAAAAGGAATAGGCACAATTATTTTTCTTTACCTTTATTAATAACTGAAACTGATTTAGAGCTGCTCTGCTACATGCTGCTCCTATCACTGCTAACTACGTATTTTCCACTTTAATTTCACTGGACTACAAGAACATTCATATATATATATATAACATATACCTAAAATGTCCATATCTATACCATGTGTGACCCATTAATGAAAGATTAAATCATTCTTCACTATTGGTAGCCCAGCATTTATCCATTTCTTAAGAATATCAGAGCTGCTAGAGTAAACATGAATTCTATATGACATCATGTGTACCTCTCATCTCCACCTTCCAAACACCACATACGGCCCATTCTACTCTCATTTTAACACACTACCTACAATCAGAAAAGATCTTGATGGAACATTTCATTGTAGTGTAAACCAAGGATGAATATTCAATATTGTGGTAAGTTCTAGAAAAGGAATGAATCAAAGGCAGTTCAAAACAATTTATCTGAACCACAATTTTTATTTTGCTATTACCTTGCTGTTAGTATCTTCTATTATTACTGGAGGCCCAATGCATGAAATTCGTGCAAGAGTAGGCCTTCCTTCCCCTGGCTACCGTCATCGGCTTCCCTCTGGCACCTGGGACCCGGGCTTCCCTCACAGCCCAGCCTTCGTCCGGAAGGTCGTCCAGAAGGACGTCCAGTCTAATTAGCATATTACACTTTTATTATTATAGATGCTGAGTATTGGGCAAGGTTATGCTATTTTAATCTACCTCATAAGCTACTGACAATGGGGTTCTTTTGTTATTTCTTAGATCTTCCTGTATCATAATACATTTACCTTAAATTCTTAGAGACAACTTTTAACAACATTGTACAGCCACTATTTAAAACAGCTACTGTAGCATATGTGGCTAATGAAAAGTCAAGATTTCCAAGACCATGATTTTGTTTCCAGTTTATTAGTCTGACCTTTTTTTTTTTTAAATATATTTTATTGATTTTTCACAGAGGAAGGGAGAGGGATAGAGAGTTAGAAACATCGATGAGAGAGAAACATCGATTAGCTGCCTCCTGCACACCTCCCACTGGGGATGTGCCTGCAACCAAGGTACATGCCCTTGACCCGAATCGAACCTGGGACCCTTCAGTCTGCAGGCCGATGCTCTATCCACTGAGCCAAACCAGTCAGGGCAGTCTGGCTTTCTTTAATACTGCTTTCCCTGTTTCCAGCCACATCGAGACATTATGAATCTTGCTGTTTCTCTAGCCCAGTGACTGGCAAACCGCAGCTCGCGAGCCACATGCAGCTCTTTGGCCCCTTGAGTGTGGCTCTTCCACAAAAATACCACATGCGCGCGCGCACGTACAGTGAGATTGAAACTTCGTGGCCCATATGCAGAAGTCGGTTTTCGGCCTGGGCGAGTCTATTTTGAAGAAATGGCGTTAGAAGAAGTGGGGGGTGTCGGTCGGTCGGGCAACGGGAGACGCGGCGCAGGCGGGCTGCGGGATACGCAGCCGGGGAGGCATGCGCGATTCATGCAGAGTTGAGTGAGCCAGTCAGTCAGCAGTCTCATTGTGCAGTGGTTAGTGCTAGTCGGGTCCGCAAATCGCGCGCGGGTGACAAAAGTACCTACTCGAAGCATAAAGTTACCTGTATTTTTCCAACCAGCTGCAAATCCTACAGGTATTTTTGTCATCAATTTAAGAATTGTAATTCTTTTGTGTTGGTGGCTTTATTATTATAAAATGAAACATTTTTTTAGGTGCCCTGTTTGAGATGGCTACAAAGAAGAAGCAAAGAAAAACAGAAGACGAAAACCATGAATTTAAAAGTTGAATTTAAAGTTGAATGTACCTACCTATATAGTTTAAGTTTAAAAAATTTGGCTCTCAAAAGAAATTTCAATTGTTGTACTGTTGATATTTGGCTTTGTTGACTAATGAGTTTGCCGACCACTGCTCTAGCCTGATGACTTTGCTTGTTTCCTAATCTTATATCAACAATTTCTAAACTTAAAAAGTTGAAACTGGGGAGGCACAGAGGAGGGACAGAACTTTTAATACATTCAGCTCTACCCTTCCAAAAAAGGTCCTTAGTGCATAAGGAATATAGGCCTGGACTATACCTCCTTTCACTATTGACAGGGATTGCTTTAAAAATATGTATCAGAATATTAGTAACAGGTCCTGGCTTTGTCTGGCCTTTATTCCACTCATTCCCAAAATTTGAGGTCTGGGTTGTTGTTCAAGTGGTTGTGATCTTAAAAGCTAAAATCCTCACAATCCCAAATTTTCCCCAATTGCATGTGTCGTAACCATACCAGAGAACTCACATGATTCCACCAATTATCTCAATTCTCTCCAGGAGTAGCATACACATTAACTGAGATGAGGATAAATAAGACTTTTTCTGATACAGTTCTACATCAGTACTTCTAAAGGAACTTAAAATTAATGAGTCAAGTATTTCAAAAAACAAACTCTTAGTTTCTAGATCCAAAGACAGCTCACCTAAAACTTAAACCTAAGAGGAAAACTATTAGATTTCTATTTTGCTATGTAAAATCAGTCCAGAGTAAAAAAAGCCTTGTATCAGTCCTTAAAAAGGAATCACCATGGTTTGTTTAAAATCTGCCTTACCATGTATAGCTAAATTTATTAATATTTTGGTACAAAAACAATTTGCCCTCTTCAAGACTCTGACAAGAAGCTACAGATAATTAGCAAGAATAGGTAATAATATGTACCCTTAAATGGAAAATTCATGTCAGGGAAGCTGTAGCACAAGACACTGTTCCTTAAAGAAAATTTTTGGGTAAACTATGAAGCAGACATCAAGCAGGGGATGAGAGCAAAGGCTAGCACACTAAATTTAGTCTTTGCTAATAGAAATGAAAAGCATTCTTTTCCTAGTAAGGAGAGAGTTGTTAGAGTAATAAGTGTTCAAATTTTAGAAGAGAAGATTAATGGGGTAAATAAAATCAGAGTATCTGAAAACAGGCTATAGATGGCCAAGAGCTGAAAATAAACCCAGGTAAAAGCTAGAGCCGTAGTGTCCAATGTGGTAGCCACTAGCCATAAGTGGCTATTGAAATTTAAGTTAAAATAAAATTTAAAATTCAGTTCCTTGGTCACACTTGCCATATTTCAAGTGCTCAATAGACACATGTAGCTAGTGGCTACTTTGTTGCGTTGACAGCATGGATACAGAACACTTCCATGACAGAAGGAAATTCTATTGGACAGTACTGATCTAAAGGGTAAGGGAAGGAGACTAACAGATTGAGGGTCTGAAAAAAGAGGAACTACTAACAAGGCACTTATCCGACAGTACTTTCTAATCCATCAGGTGCATTTACCTTTCCTTTTCCACCTGTTCTTTTTCCCCTCCTTGTTGCTGCCATCACTGCTGCTGCTGCTGTTCTCAGAACTCTGGGAATCTGACTGACCATCACTGCTTTCTTCTGAACCTTCTGATAGCTCTTTCACCCCATCCGGCACATCTTTCTGCAAATGTAAGCATCCAATTAGGATTAATCATTACCAATTCAGCAAATAGAAATTAAATTAAGTCTTTGATACCCATTGTTGCAACTCAACTGGGTGGATTAATTTTTTTGTATTAAAGGATTCAACAGCAGAACCAATCATATTTTCTGAATCCCAGTCATCTCTTTTTTGGATCAAAGTAGCTAAATGTTTCAATCTATATCAAAAGGTAAAAATTTTACATGACAATCATATGTAGGCACAACACAGAGACTTAAATTAGACAAGAACTTCGTGTATGTGTGTGTGTGTATGTATGTGTGTGTGTGTGTATATATATATATATATATATACACATATATATATACATACATACATATATATATATATATCAGATAAATATAAGTTGAGGATTAAAAAAACCCTATATAATAAAAAATTTATAAAGCATGTGTGCATGCATCATCCATGTAATATATAATACATATATATATTACATATATATATATACATATATGTATATTTGTGTATATATTAGTACCATTATGTATTGTGAATTCAATCAAGAGTCTGGGTAGCAGGAGAGAGACCAAGATGGCGGCATAGGTAAACACCGCAGACTGCTGCCGCAAACAACCACTTCAAAAATACAACTAAAAGACGGAACGGACATCACCCAGAACCACAGGAAGGCTGGCTGAGGAGAGACTCTTCAACTAGAAGGAAAAATAACAGCACACCGAGGCTCAGAGGAGGCGCAGTGTGGAAAAAACTCAGGTGCGGAGGTGCGCGCGCAAAGCGGGCTGGTGGCTGAGAGCGCGGTTGTCGTTTTCGGTCAGGGGGGAGTCTCAGACTCTGAGCTCCAGATACGGGCGAATCGCTGGGGACTCGGACCCAAACGGGAGAAGCGGGAGTGTCTGGCATCAGTTGGAAGGCAGCTTTCCCTCCGAGGTTTGCAGCGGTTCCGGGGGTTCTGAGAAGCAGAGCCTCTGGGAACAGGACTGAGGGCACCATAACGGCTCCCTCCGCCCGCCCTGTTGAGCCCGCCCCGCCCAAGCCCTGCGCAGAGCCATTTGCCGGATAGCCTCAGGCAAAGGCTAGATTAGCACCTCCCCAGAGGACAGAAGTTTTCCGCGGCAGACACAGCTGATTCACACAGCCAGTCGGCCTGGTGGTCAAATCCCTCTAGTATTAACTACAACAATCAAGGCTCAACTAGAACAAGACTGCGCACAAAGACCACTAGGGGGTGCACCAAGAAAGCATAAAAAATGCGGAGACAAAAAAACATGACAGAAATGGAGGATATAGAGCTAAAAATCGCAATTTTGAGGGCTTGCAAAAATGTGCTAGAAGCTGTCAATAAACTTGAGGAGAGAGTCACGAAAACTAATGAGACCCTCGATGCTATGATAAAGAACCAACTAGAAATTAAGCATACACGGACTGAAATAAAGAATATTATACAGACACCCAATAGCAGACCAGAGGAGCGCAAGAATCAAGTCAAAGATTTGAAATGCGAAGAAGCAAAAAACACCCAACCGGAAAAGCAAAATGAAAAAAGAATCCGAAAATACGAAGATAGTGTAAGGAGCCTCTGGGACAGCTTCAAGCGTACCAACATCAGAATAATAGGGGTGCCAGAAGATGAGAGACAGCAAGATATTGAAAACCTATTTGAAGAAATAATGGCAGAAAACTTCCCCCACCTGGTGAAAGAAATGGACTTACAGGTCCAAGAAGCGCAGAGAACCCCAAACAAAAGGAATCCAAAGAGGACCACACCAAGACACATCATAATTAAAATGCCAAGAGCAAAAGACAAAGAGAGAATCTTAAAAGCAGCAAGAGAAAGAGACTCAATTACCTACAAGGGAATACCCATACGACTGTCAGCTGATTTCTCAACAGAAACTTTGCAGGCCAGAAGGGAATGGCAAGAAATATTCAAAGTGCTGAATACCAAGAACCTACAACCAAGAATACTTTATCCAGCAAAGCTATCATTCAGAATTGAAGGTCAGATAAAGAGCTTCACAGATAAGGAAAAGCTAAAGGAGTTCATCACCACTAAACCAGTATTATACGAAATGCTGAAAGGTATCCTTTAAGAAGAGGAAGAAGAAAAAGGTAAAGATACAAATTGTGAACAACAAACATGCATCTATCAACAAGTGAATCTAAGAATCAAGTGAATAAATAATCTGATGTAGGGGGTTGTGGGGGGGGGGAAAAAAAAGGAAAAAATGTAACCTGAAAAAAAAAAATTTAAAAAAAAAAAAAAAAAAAAAGAGTCTGGGTAGCAAAAGATAGTCCATTATTTGAATCTAATTTTTTCCCAAATATTGGTTAGTAACCATCAAGAATCAAATACAAAAGAAATCTTTATTTTTTTTAAAATCACATGAATCTTTGGTTTCTACACTGGATTGTGGAATGTTAGTCAGAAAGGACACCTGTGTCAGCACAGTATGTGAGAGATAATATAGGACAGTTGTAAGATCAACAACTAGGAACTTAAGACTTTCTGGGTTTGAATTCTGGCTTTATCTTCTCCTAACTGTGTATCCCTTCATCAAAATCTTAACCTCTCATGCTTCAGTTTCCCTGTCTATAAAAGAGGAATAACAGTACCTTCCTTAAAAGATCACTCTGAAATTAAATGAGTTCATAAATGAAAAATTGTGCCTGGCATATGATAAGAGCTCAGTAAATATCAGCTTTTATGAATTTATGTGGTACATAAAAATATACACATATAAATAACTAATGTTATTTCTAAGTTATAAAATTACATACAGGTGGTTCTTTTTCCTCTCAATATATTTTTTATTTTCCCATATAATTTATTTTTCTAATCAGATAAAAATAATTCTGACATGTAACCCACCTACCTACAATTGACACTTGAAAACTCTGATCTAGTAAAGAACTGCTCTTTTCCACTTATGTTTATATCCTAGTGCCATTTCTCAGGTTGTACACTTCGTTAGAATACACACCCCGTATTTTTCTATTCTTTCCTTCAAAATGCAGGACAAATTTTACAGTTGTCAGCCATACTTTTTGACCTACAGGTTCAGCAAGTATTTTGAATACAAATATAACTAACTTCTTTGCCTCCATCTCTTTCACTACTCTTGTATTTCAGGCCAATTATTTCTTTCAAACAACAATAACATATTTTTTACACATTTTCCTGCTTTACCCTTAAACATACCCTACCTAATTATCTTCCTAAATATGGATTTGATCATGCCATTGTCCTGAAAAAAACTCTGCCATCTTCTTAACACACATACTCACCTCTTCCCCACCCCCCTCAGGTTTTCAAGAGCCTCCAAAGTCTGATCATTACCTCACATTTACCCCACCCCTGACTCCTATCACTAGTCCACACACAGATTATGGCCTAACCACTCCAATTTACTCTACTTTCAAATCCATTCTGAATCCTTCTAGCTGTGCCTTTGCTTAAGCTATTCCCTTGTCCTGGAAGGCCCTCTTTACATTACTTATCTGCCAAAGTTCAACTCAAATCTTCTAAGTTTAAAAAACTAAACAAACCAACACACAAAAACTTTCTAGATTCCTTTATTCAAAATTAATCTTTCTCTATATCATCACAATACTTTATAGTACAGTATACTTTATGTCACAGTTAAATTTTGTCAATGTACAATTATTTCAATAACTATGTGAACATCAAGAGCTCAGGGATTACCATTTATCCTTCTTTATTGCCTCTACAATGTCCAGCATGGAGTACATTATTAACAATACGGAAAGTCTAGAACGCTAAAACCTAAAAGAAATGCAAACAACTCCATATGGTACTATAGCCCTGTAATCCCAGGAAGTTAACAAAGTGTATAAAAAGGAGGTATTATAGATAAATTAGATCTTTTCAATGTTAATCGGCGATGTACAACCACTGAGCATACTATGATTATAGCATAAAGTTTAAGAGGTAAGAGGTATACACACATGAGCCAAGCCAAACTAATTAAATAATTAAGCCAAATCAAAACTAACTGAAGTCTCCTGCTTTAGTTCCTGAGACTCTTTCCTCTCCAGACTTACAGCCTGCAGAGTGGAGTCATGTACAAAGAGCAAAGTGCCGGCTGAGAGCGAAGCCAAAATAAAGTGGAGAGACCTGATAACATCCCTGTTATCTATTGTTACCAATCCCTAATATCATTTGAGCTCCTGAATCAAGGCTGGGTTTCCCTAGAATTTTCAGTTATCTAAACTAATAAATTCTGTTTTACTCAAACTATTCTGTTTTACTCAAGCTCATTCAGAAAAGGACACCTATAGGTCAAGGTCCCTTCTCAAGTGTAAGAATTAAAAATTACTAAGCCCGCTATGGTAAAAAGAACATGGGCTTGGAAATTCAGTCAGATCTGGGTTCTGATTCTGATGGTATTTGGCCCACAAGAAAATCCCATCTTTTGAACTTTGGCTTTCTCCATTATAATAATAACCATAACTCTAAATTGTAATGGAGAATTAAATGGGAAGGTACTACAAAGCATCAAGGCTGTATCACTCATTATTCAAATGTGAGGCCCTTGAAAAAGTTTCTGAAAGACATTTTCATTTCATCCTTCCAAGATAATATTATCATAAACAATAAAAAATAAATTGATTTCTCTTCTCTGATCTACCTAGATGGTTACAGATTACTAAAAAGAAAATATTTTGAATACAGGGCCAAAAATATTACCTCTTCAAAAACAGAATTCTGTCCTCTATGACGCAAATATTTATATGTAGTCACTTCATGATTTACTTTTTAAATGACTCCAAAAATATTTACCTTCAAAGTATATACTCCCATTCTGCCTGGAACCTTATAGAAGATGCCCTCTTCACCTCGGGAGTTTGTGTGCAGCATTGCGTTCAGGCATGCAAGAGGGGAAGTCCCACTGCAAAAAAAACACAATGATTAGTTAGTGTCTATCTCTGAATATCCAATGTAACACAGACTTAAGGTAAAATTACCTGATCAACACTCATTTAACATAAACACATTTTATAAAACTATAGAAAGTCCATCAATCTACTGAGAGGCTAGAACAGAGAAAATGGATGTAGAGGCTCATTCTCATATTATCTAAACAAAAAATAATTCCTTACGTTTCTTAATCCTCATTAGTATCTAACATTTAAGCCAAGAAAAACTTACCTCATGAAAGTATCACAAATAATGTGTAAAGATTCTATTTCACTTAAAGTTTTGTCAATTATAACTCACTAAAGCTGAATTCTTTCTAAAAGACACTATTTCATTTAGCACAAACTCTACCATAACTGTTAAAAAGTAAAATAGAGGGGAGAAGAACACACACAGATTCAAATGAAAAATATTAATCTCCTTGCCAACTGCTTCACCAGACTAAATCTGAGCTGTGAAACAAACACATTTCCATGGTCTCCTGTATTTTTTTCCCAATATAATTGACAAATAGTTTCAGCTGTACAACATGATTCCATATATGTATATATTGTGCTGATCTCTTGTATTTGGACCTATTATGAGATCACTTAAAAGTAGGCTTTGGAATATTTCTCTTCTTTTTTTTTATAGGTATGTCTGAGAAATGTTTATTTCTTTTTCTTTCTGAAATTTATTTTTATTTATTTTATTTTTCCATCACCATTTATCCCCTCTATGCTCCCTTCCATCTCCACCTATACCCCCGCCCTTTGCAATCACCACTTGTGTCCATGTCCATGAGTTCTCTTTTTCTTTCTATTTTGCTGTCCCTCCACCACCACCAGAGTTGTCTGCTTGCTCTCTATGAGTCTGTTTCTATTTTGCTCGGTAGTTCAGTGTGTTAATTAAATTCTACATATGAGTGAAATCATATGGTACTTGTCTTTCTCTGACTGGCTTATTTCACTTAGCATAATGTTCTCCGGGTCCATCCATGCTGTCAAAAGGGTAAATTTTTTTTTTCTTTTTTCAACAGAGTAGTATTCCATTGTGTAAATGTACCCAGCTTTGTCATCCACTTATCTATTAATGGATACTTGGGCTGTTTCCAAATCTTGGCTATTGTAAATAACACTTCAATGAAAATAGGAGTACATAAATTCTTTCACATTAAGTGTTTGGGGTTTCTTTGGATAAATTCCCCCAAGTGGCATTGCTGGGTCTTAAGGCAGTTCCTTTATTTATTTATTTATTTATTTATATTTTTATTGACTTCAGAGAAGGAAGGGGGAGAGATAGAAATATCAATGATAAGAGAGAATAATTGATTGGCTACCTCCTGCACCTCCCCCACCCCCCCACACACACACCCTGGGGATGGAGCTGGCAATCTGGGCATGTGTCCTCACCAGGAATTGAACTGTAACCTCCTGTGGTTCATAGGTTGCCGCTCAACCACTGAGCCACACCTGGCCGGGCCCATTTTTAATTTTTTAAGGTAACTCCATACTGTTTTCCATAGTGGCTGCACCAATCTGTATTCCCACCAACAGTGCATAAGGATTCCCTTTTCTCCACATCCTCACCAACACTTCTTGTATGTTGACTTATTGATATCCATTCTGACAGGTGTGAGGTGATAGCTGATTGTGGTTTTAATTTGCATTTCTCTGATGATTACTGACGTTGAGCATCTTTTCATATGTCTATTGGCCATCAGTATGTCCCCTTTGGAGAACTATCTAATCAGGTCTTTTGCCCATTTTTTAATTGAGTTGTTTATTGTTGTTTTTGGTGTTGAGTTTTATAAGTTCTTTATAAATTTTGGATATTAACCCCTTCTCAGATGTATCATTGGTGAATATGTTCTCCCATTCAGTGGGTTGTCTTTTCATTTTGTTAATGGTTTCCTTTGCTGTGCTAAAAACTCTTTAGTTTGATGTAGTCCCATTTGTTTTTCTTTTTTTAATCCTCACCCCAAGATATTTTTCCATTGATTTTTTAGAGAGTGGTAGAGAGAGGGGAAAACAGAGAAATATTGATGTGAGAGAAACACATCAATTGGTTGCCTCCTGCATGAGCCCCGACTAGGGCTGGGAAGGAGCCTGCAACCAGGGCACGTGCCCCTGGACAAAAATCGAACCCGAGGCCCTTAGGTCCACAGGCTGATGCTCTATCCACTGAACCAAACCGGCGAGGGTCCATGTGTTTTTTCTTTTGTTTCCCTTGCCTCAAGAAATATATCAGAAAAAATATTGCTACGAGAAATGTCCCAGATTTTACTATGTTTTCTTTTAGGATTTTTATGATTTTGAGCCTAACATTTAAGTCTTTAATCCATTTTGAGTTTATTCTTGTGTGCAGTATAAGAAGAAAAAACTAAAAGACATCCAAATTGGAAAGGAGGAAATAAAACTGTCATTATTTGCAGATAACATGGTACTATACATAGAAAACCCGAAAGACTCCACCAAAAAACTTCTAGATTTAATAAATGAACTCAGAAAAGTAGCAGGGTGCAAAATTAACATCCAGAAATTGATGGCATTTTTATACACTAATAATGAACTCTCAGAAATAGAAACTAAAAACAAACAAACAAACAAAAATCCCATTTACCATTACAAGAACAAAAAGATACCTAGGAATAAACTTAACCAAGGAGGTAAAAGACCTGTACTTAGAAAACTACAGGATCGGACATTAAAAAAGAAATAGAAAATCCATCTGACAGCCCCCTTCAAACACTTTAAGACTCTTCATAAAACCCTGAAGTCTACTACTTTTCAAAATTTGGGCCTCTCATCACTGGCATTCCTTCCTGCAACCAATCTAAAGAAATTAATATAATGAACTTTTACAGTCCACCCTCATAATTCACCAGTGTCTTCTAATATTTATAACCCCCATTTCAAGCCTTTGATAAAGAACTTCATTGGTCTAACTTATTTAATCCTAGAGATACTTTCTCCTGCAATAGATTACCCTGCCTAATCTCTACTTTAATCCCAATCTCTTGTTCATTTTTTCTGTACTCCCTCCAATATAATAGCCTTGTCAAAACTAGACCTTCATTAGCTTCCCTATCTCTGACTGAACTGCTATACACTCTATATCCTTCAAAGCTTAATACCTTGAATTTCAATAGGGTTAAAGACTCAGACTTTCAAGAATAAAAGAAAAGTGGAGTCATCTAGTTCCCCTTACAGATGCTTGAATGCATTCTTTCAGGTCAACTTTAAATGTAAAAAAATAATAAACTTTTAAGTCTCTTTCACTCACATGATACTCTTACACATATACCTATACACACCCACCCGTTATCATTATCCACACACAAACTAAAAATTCAACACAGATAGCTTTAAAAGCTAGAACTGATTTTTATGGCACGCTTACCTGACAGCACACAGAACAAAACTGAACTCAACACACCCTTATGTTGGAAAATAGTGAGTTTAAGGATCACTAAATCAATAAATAGACTTAATAGGTTTTTGATTCACTAGAAATCTTTGTATTATTATAAACTCTTTCATTAAAACCTTTTCCTAGCTTTTCATTGATCTTACCACCTGCAATTCTTCTAAGAAGTCCATTTGGTTAACAACTAATCTACTTTTTAAAAAGAAATAACAAATATAGATTTTAAATTCAAAAAGTAGCATCTGACTCACCCTTACTTTAAAGAATTAGTTTCTTCAAACTGTTTTCGTCCATAAACATACCATGAAACAAATGATAGTGAAACCATTGGAGAGAGAGAAAAGGGTATGAAGGGAAATTTTCAACAGGCATTTTTGGAAAAGCCCAATTGGGACCCCACAATGAGAGGTCTGTATTAATAGACCAGTGAAACACAACAAATAAGAGAGCAATCTAGAAATAGCCTGGAGAGGGAAGTCATAAAAAGAAACCGAAAAAAAGTTCTTTGGAAAATTGCTTGTATATTCTCTCTGTCCTCTTAATACTTCACTGTAAATCTTCACTCATTCTTCCCATTATTGTCTTTTTTTCCACTGTTATTTTTTTAAAAGCATAGGTTGCCTACTACCAATAAGATGTGAGCAAAACTGTTTGGAAAGAAAAAAAGAGTCCAGTGATTATGTTTTATTTCAAAGTAAATATATGGAACAATAAGGTTCAATTTTTAGATAATCACAAACTCTAGTTTTAGAGAGTTTAGAGAACACCATAACTTTTCACCTGAAGTGAAATACAAAGCAGTTCAAGAACCTTACCCAATGTCCTGATCCTACTCAAAAGTGAGGCAACAGAAGCAGCACTTATGTTTCTGAGTCAGACAGATGAGGGTTCAAGTTTTATCTCTAACTGGTTATGCAATTCCTCACTGCTTCAACGTCTTTATGAAATAAAGACTTCAGATGGTTTCTTTAGGTTAAATAGATCACGTGCATAAAGTACCTGAATCCTACCTCAGTCCATAACCATTTCCATGATTAGTTCACTAACAGCATCTTGCATTACAATCTTATAAGAATCGTATAAGAATAAGACATAAAAAGAAAAAATAGACTTTAAGAGAAATATAATGCTCCTAAAAGGTCACCTTGTAACTACTGCATATAAAGAAATATTAACTGCCTGTATTCCAACTGATCAAGATGCTAACATTTCTTAACTGGATGGGTCAAGTTCCTAAAAACCACATGTCTCTGAACTAAAGAGGTGTAGACGGTTGTATATGAGGACACACTATTTGGGCTAAAAGAATTATTGGTGTGGAAAACAAAAATAAAATATGTGTCAATATAAGCTATGTACATAGTTCTGAAACAAAGAGCTAGAGAGAGAATAAAATTTAACAGATTTAAATACATTAAAAATTAAGACTTTGTTGAGATCTTATATCATTGCCCTATTTGGTATTTCTTGTTCATTTAGCAATAGTTTATACATCTAACAGCAAAGCTATTTATTCCAATTATGTTCTGTGTCTGAATAATAGCTGTCAGTCTTGACATAGCCACTTACGTCAATATTCAGAGCTTTTAAGGAGTCAATTGATCCTTTAATTTTACCAATTTCTAGCATTTTCCAACTCATAGAAGTAACTTAAGAGTTACAGTAAAGCTTATATAATTAAATGGCTTTGACTGAGGGAATTATCTTACCTCAAGCAGCAAAAATAAAGACTAAAATAGGAGAAGCAAGGTAACACCAGCAAGTGGGATGTGACCACAAGAAGCAGCCCAGCCCAGGAAGCCTCTTTGTCCTTGTGGACCTGGGACTACCAGCCCCCAAAATGCTAAGCAACCCAGCAGGGGTCCTGTCACAAGCACCTGACTCAGAAAGCCTCTCTGTTCCCATAGGCTGGAGACTCCCTTTTTCCCACATCTAGAGGCATAAGGCAGCCAACTCCGCCCCCTTCATTGCAAAGATCATTGGGAGCCTCTGTGTCACCAGATAAAACAAGACCACAGTCTACCTTAAGAGTCCAGGACTGACAAGGTAAACCTGAGCAGTGTGAATGCCTGCCTAAATAAAAGATTTATACTTAATAGGACCCAGCATCTCATAACACAATAGCTAAAATATCCAAGATTCAATAAAAATAATGGCCACCCATCATACTAAGAACCAGGGAAAATCACAGCCTAAATGAGAAAAGACAATCAACTGATGCCAACAGTGAGACAGATGTTGAGATTATAAGACAAGAATTTTAAAACAGCTGTCATAAAAATGTTTCCATAAACACTTATACATTCTCTTGAAACAAATTAAAAAACAGCAAATATAAGCAAAGAAATAGAAGCTATAAACAAATAGAATTATGGAACTGAAAAGTATAAGAAATGTAAAAACTTGCTAGATGAAAAAAAAAACACACAAAACTGGCTAGATGGGCTCAATAGTAGAATGGAGATAACAAAATAGAATCAATGACCTTGAGGACAGATCCATAAAATTTACCAGTGTGAACAACTGAGAGAAAGTAACACTGAAAAAAATGAACAGAAACTCAGGGAGTTGTTGGATAATAATAGATGATTCAAAGTTTATATCATCAGAGTCCGAGAAGGAAAGGAGAAAAAAGATTTAAAGAATTAATGGCTGAAAACTTCTTTTATTTAGTGAAAAAGTAACCTACATATTCAAGAAACTCAGGGAATCTAAATAGGATAAACTCAATAAAGTCCACACACCAAGACACATCATAATTACATTTCTAAACACTAAATAAAATTTTTTTTAAATTTTAAAAGTAGAAAGAAAAAAACACATTGCCTACAGGGAAACACTAATTCAAATGATGGCAAATTTCTCATCTGAAACCACAGAGACCATAAGGAAGTGGCATAACATTATATAAGTGCTGAACAAAAGCAAATGTTATCTCACACATTTCCAATATCATAAGTATTTTCATTAATCTGCAGGATACTAGGTATTCCAATGCTAGTAAATCAAATGATGATTTTAATAAAATTAAATATAAATTGAGTTGCTAAAATTATGACAAATAATGCTTGTAAACTGCAAGAACAAAAAAGTACATATAATAAAACATTTATATAGTAATATCACTCTAAATTTCTAGACTAATTATATCAATTTATAAAGTAAAAATCATGCATCCAAAGGTAAGTTCAATTAAACTTGTAAAAGAGTGCTTTATAGTTGTATAATAATTCTTTAGAATAAAATAATACTTCTTACCTTCTGGAGTTGGAATGCACCCCAAGAAAATGAAAGGAGGGAAAAAAAGAGCTTTTAATTTCTCTTTATAAAGCAACAATAAAGCCAAAATATAAACTCTCCCTTCCCCTCCCAGCATTGTCCATAATTTTTCAAATTAGCACCCTCCCCCAGCTCTGCTACATAAAACATTAATTTCTCCTTCAGAATTTACCTTAGGCCAAAATATCACTGTATCTAACAATATACAATTAAATTCAGCTATACAACCTACACCACTTCAGATAACAGTTGCAGTACTTTATTTGTGTGGCAGAATAAAACTATTACAATAATTTACACTTAAATGTGGGTACAATGAATATTCCCCATTCTTTAATATTCTTCCCATGCATTTCAATTTCCAAGGAGCCATCATAAAGCCATCAGCTATGGACCCTAAGGTTTAGTAGCTTCCCTTTGATCCATAATGGAACTCATTGTGAAGCTCAAGAACAATGAATAGGAATATTTTTTGCCAATATCCAAGCATTTTGGTTTTTTTGATGTTGCTTATTAGTCCTTTCGATATCCTTACAAGGTTTGTGGGCTTGAAAGCAGATTGCAACTAGCAGATAAAGAAAATGCAGACGAAACTCAAAGGTATCTAAGCCAAACTTACATAAATATGGTACCAATTTCATAATGTTCTTCATTCTTAAACTGAGCTCTTTCTAATGAAATCACCTCAAGGCAACTTAGCTTGGCAAATAGTCAAATTATCTGCTTTGGGGGAATAATAATTTCCCCCAAAGCAGATCATTTGAGAATGTTGACTTTATTGTCCTTGCTGTAATTTTACATAAGAAGAGGTGGGGGAAAGTTAGGTGATGGGATTAGTTATTGGTGTAAGTTGGGCTAACACATACTTAAATATATGTGAGAGAGATTATTTTGTTCACAAGTAAATGTATTAATAGTAATACAATGTGCAATGCGGACTCCTCCAAAAAAGTAAATTTCAATCTGGCAAATGTTTATTGAGTATGATCTTTGCTAGATGGTCCCCAGAGTTCTTTACAATTCCAACTTGTTTGGGATACAAGACTGAAACACATAAGAAGAATTCCTTGTTAGGTAACAATTTTGAGCTCTGCATGACAACAATATAAAGATCTATTTAAAAGCTGTTAAGGTGTCCAGCCGCATGGCTCAGTGGTTGAGTGAAGACCTATGAAACAGGAGGTCACAGTGCGATTCCTGGTCAGGGCACATGCCCACGTTGTGGGCTCGATTCCCAGTGTGGGGCATGCAGGAGGCAGCCGATCAGTGATTCTCTCTCATCACTGATGTTTCTGTCTCTCTCTCCCTCTCCCTTCCTCCCTGATATCAATAAAAATATATTTTAAAAAATAATACAAATAAAAGCTGTTAGGGTAAGTTCTCAAATGTACTGCCTGTTTCAGAAGCTAAGTTGTTAGTAAAATGGCTGTAGTTTAAATTTCAAATTATTCCAGAAAGTAATTTATAATTAGAAAGCAACTAACCTAATACTGTTATATGTCAGCACATAATACAGAATTGATTTGAAAAATAATAGAGCACATATGCTAATCACAATGGATATAGAGGCGGTATGATATGCTGAAAAGAGCAAAACCAGAAGCAGCAAGCCTCCGTTTCTAGTTTCACTGACCTAGCTGTACGACCCTAGCCAGGTCTCAATCTCCATGGGCCTTAATTCTTCAATAATAAAGTGAGATGTAACCATAATATCCCAATTATCTTTTCCAGCTATAAAATTCCATGACTAAATTATGTGGTTTGAAAAAGGGGTTGCGGAAGGAGAAGAGGAAGAAGAATGCAACAGAGATTACCCACTTGGGGGATAGTGATAATCAGGGGCATCACACTGTACTATAACTAAACTTCATTTACAAGGAATGCATGGCCAAGTCATCTGCTTATTTCCAAATCTGTCAGTACTACTATATAAACAGCACTTATTTCTTCCTTTCCAGGTCTTTTTCCATAAAGAACCAATGCTTTTAAATAATTCTCAACTTCTTTCAGAGGTAACAAATGATGATCACCTAATTTAAAAGCTAAGCCGTTAGCCCTGGCCAGTGGTCTCAGTGGTTAGAGCGCCACAGTTCGATTCCCAGTCAAGGGCATGTACCTGGGTTGCAGGTTGATCCCCAGTCCTTGTAGGGTCGCATGCAGGAGGCAGCCAATTGATGTTTTTCTCTCGCTCTCTCTCTTTCTCTGCCCCTTCTTTCCTCTTTCCCTCCCACTCTCTCTAAAGATCAATGAGAAAAAAGTTTTCTTTGGGTGAGGATTAACAAAAAAATTAAAATAAAATAAAAGCTAGGCTGTTGGCTACACTCATTAACTACATAACTTACTGTTCCTCACCAATCTTATGGTGTAAAATATTCAAATTCATGACTCACCAAAATTACTAATTATTATGTGTCATGAACCCGGGGACCACTCATGAATGGTCTAATTCAGAAAATACTCAATCTGCAGATGATGAATTCATGAACACTAGAATCTTCCTAATTTCATTTTCCTCTTCTACTCATGAAAGATAAGAAACACTAATAAGAGAATAGGATCTCGGGAAATGAATACTCTTCTTTCGCTTCTTTCCTCAAAACTCTCTCTGTTAGCTGTTAATAATAAGGATCAAGATTATATAGCTAATAGGATGAGCAAAGCAAGTTAAGACTCCAGTGGGAGAAGCATTAAAAGCAATGGCTACTTTAGAAGGAAGGCCTGCAGTCCTACACACTTAATGCTGTAAAAACACATTTATAAACATTAATGGCAGCCACAGCTGATGGTGGGAAGAAACCTGCTGTACAACAGTCTAAGAGGAGAAGTAGTAATGAGCTGTTGAGACCAGTAAATGGTGAGCAGGAACAGTCCCAAAGTATACATAAGCACTTTGATCTATGTACTATTCTATGTATACGTTTAATCAATATTATGTATGCTTAATGTCTATATTTAGTTGCTCTTTTCTGATAACAATCCAGAATATCCAAATTGCACACAAATAGTCTCTTGAGTTCTTAACTATTAGATACATACTGGAATGTTGGAAGGACTATTTATAATTTATACTGGACAATGCACACTTTTTAGTCTGGAATTTTCCAAAAGTAAACCTTTATATTTAAAAAACTGTTTTCAGTACCTGACTTATAAACTTAGGCTGTAACATAAGTCAAAGTATCTTATCACAAAAGAAAAAGGATTTTTAAATTCTGTAACACATCAGGAACTATTTACTCATCAACATCTGAAACAAATTAAGCAAGATTCTTCAAAATGGGAAAGCAGACAAAAAACTACAAAGGGAGCCCTGACTGGTCTGGCTCAGTGGATGGAGCGTCGGCCTGCGGACTGAAAGGTCACAGGTTCGATTCCGGTCAAGGGCATGTACCTTGGTTGTGGGCACATCCCCAGTAGGAGGTGTGCAGGAGGCAGCTGATTGATGTTTCTCTCTCATCGATGATTCTAACTCTATCCCTCTCCCTTCCTCTCTGTAAAAAATCAATACAATATATTAAAAAAAAAAAAACTACAAAGGGAAAAAGTGTTGAAATCCATGTATTGAGGACTGGGAAATAAAAATAAAACTGTAAAAAAATAGCACATCTTCAATAAGCACAGTATCCATTTCATTCTATAACCTGTCTAAAAACTTTAAAGATTATAAGATTACCATTTGACATATCACAGCAACAAGAGAATAAGTTATAACTACATTTGAATGTGATCTTCCAACTTATATTTCATACATTCATTAATAAATAGGTTTTCAATATCAGTTATATGCCAAAGACTATGGGGGAGGGGAGGCAGGGCGGGGCAGGTAGAGCAAACAGTGCCACTGCCCTAATGGAGCTAGCTTCAACTATAGAGAAGCTACATAATATCACAACAATATGTAATTTTAAACCTTAAGTGCCATGAAGAAACAACACAGAACACTATAATAAACTAAAAAAGGAAAATGTAATCTAGACCAGAAAGTCAAAGTTTTCTGAAAAAGACATTCAAACTGACACCTGAAAAATAAATAAGAGTTAAGTGAGGGAAAGCACATTCCTTGCTAAAGCATCAGCAGGTATCAAGGCTGCAGTGGGCAGCAAATTGCCTACATATTTGGGAACTGACAAGCCAAAACTGGCATTTAAAGCTATGAGAATGGACGAAAGTACACGTTAAGGTGGAGAGAAGGTAATGAGAAAAAGAGAGAAGAAAAACTTAGAGAGGAAGGAAAGCAGGAATGTTTGTGGTCACTTCAGGCAACAAAACAGTTTCAAGAAGGAAGCAGTAGTCAGCTGTGATAAATAATGCCCACAAGAGAGGTGAGAACTAAAGTCCCATGGAGTTGGCAAAATATAAGTCACTGATGACTTAAAAAGAACTGTGTTGTGGTCACGTAACTGCACCACCATGTAAGTTCTTCCTTCTGTTCTTTTTTTTATTTACTTTCTTTACTTATTTACTATTCTTGCCTACTCCCTAGAAATGATAATGACAAGTTTAAAGTCACAGAGCCTTACTATGTTAGAGCTGGATGAACCTGCAATTGGCATTTTGACCTAAAGGACTGGTGAAGTCTGATCTCTACATACCAGATTTCCTGACCGATTTCCCCAGTGTGTATCAAGTCTAATTTTATGAAAAGAAATGAAATCCCTAGCTCATCCCATTCTATAAGACCCAATAGTGTTATAAACGGATATTAGAATACCTTAACTTAATTCATTCCTTAATCACAATAATCACTTATCCTCTTCTCCTATAGCCTTATACAAAGTGATCTGTGATTAAATGGGTATGGTGCTTTAACTCTAATCTAATATGACTAATTCAAATAACAACTTGAAATTATATCATTGATACATTTTAAAATAATTTACAAAAAGTACATTTAAGAGCTAACATATTTCAAATACATTTTAATGTTTTAATTTACAAATGTTCACACAATTTTTCAGGGGCATACGTTATATAAAGCAAGTTATACTAATTTATACTTCATTGTTTTATATTAATAAAGCAAACTTAATTTATTCCCAACCTACTGACATTTGGCCACAAGTCAAAAGTTTTTAACTTCATTAGCAAAGAAAGGCAATAAAAAAATCTCAAATTGAATTTCATGGTAAAGAAAAGAAAATGAGAATGAAAATCTACAATATTTTGTTGTTTATTTACAAGTGTATCAGCATAACTCACTATTTCTCAATAGGAATACTACTGGCATTTGAGGTGAACAATTTTTCAATGGAAGACATATAGCATCCCTGTTACTTTCTAGTCATTGTGGCAATCAAAAAACAGCTCCCCTCCCCCCAAAAAAATAGCTCCCCAAAATTCTGAACACGTTCCCTAAGGGTGTTAAATAATACGGCCTCCCATTGAGAACAACTAGTAGCAGTTTTAAAGTACGAGCTTTTCTATCTCAATGAAAATATCTCTAATGTAGACTCCCAGATTTCTGCCTTAATCTACAAATAATGTTGAACATAATTTTAACATTTTTTTATGACAAGGGGTCTTAATTATGGACAGTGACTATTATATCCTACCCTATCTATATTATAACAAAGCCCGTGGCCATAACGCCATAACGCCCAATGACTGGTCACCAGGAGGTGCATGGAGCACCTCTTGGTCCCTCCCCCCCTCGCCTGTGAGTTGCTTGCGGCGGTGGGGTGGTGCTCACGGCTCACACTGCACAGCCCACAGGCTCCGATCGCAGCAAGGCTGGCAGCAAGGCCTGTGCGGGTGGGCAGGGCTGCGAGGGCATGGGTGGGGTGCACGCGGGTGCGCGGGGCTGCCAGCATGGTGATGCATGCGGGTGGGCAGGGCCGCACGATTTCGCACACTGGGCTTCTAGTATATAATAAAAGTCTAATATGCAAATTGTCCCCTTGACCAGAGTTCCGCTGGGAGTTCGACCGCTGGACCAGTCGCTATGACGTACACTGACCACCAGGGGGCAGGCGCTCCAACTGACAGGTTAGCTTGCTACGGGCGCTAATGGGCTGGACTGGAAAGTGAGGTGTGAGGTGAGAGCTGTCAGGAAGCTCCCAGGGTTTGGCCCAAGCCTTGGGCGAGGAGGGCGGGGGCAGGAGCCAGGAGGGTCCCAGTGGCGCGGGAGGCTGGCATGGTCATTAGCAGCCTGTGGTGTTCTCAGTGAACAACTTATAATCTTCTGAGATGCTTCTTTTTATTTGTTAAGTTTCACTAACTACTCCAGGAGAGTGGGTAGCACCATTACAGGGGACAGGCCAGGCACGCCTTGGCCTCGGAATCCCAGGGACGCAGCAGTGTGGGGGGCGGGGCTGAGTTGGAGAAACCAAGTCCAAATTTGAAAGGAAGCAGGAGGCAGTAAGGGGCAGAGGGTGACAGCTGCGCAGGGGCCTAGAAAAGCTGCTGGGTGGGGGCAGCTGAGGAGCCCGATGCCTCTCCCAGGGGACAGGCTCCACGTCCCTCCCTGTCCCCCCTTAACCCCCCATGACCCGTCACCCCAGCTCTCCTCCAAGGCCCCACCTGGGCTCGCCCTGCACAACCCCGCCCCGCCTCACACAGCCCTGCCCTGCACAGCCTCACCCCGCCCCCGCAGAGCCTTTGGGGAGCTCCACCCCCAGAGGAGAAAGGGGGAGGCTTCAGACAAAAGGTCGTAGGAGGAGGGGGCAAGGCAGGGCCCACCAAGTTAGATGGAAGGGAGGGAGGGAGAGACCCCACAGGACTGGGAACAGAGATGGGTGGGGAAGGAGGGCCATGCAGAAACATCGTCCTTGGTTGAAGTAGAAATCCTGACCCCATTTTACAGACCCCCAGCAGTGTGTGTGTGGGGGGGGGGGGCCGAAGACAAAAGAGGGTGTGAGGGGACTGGATGGATGGAGAGCAGTGACGTTTAATTCATGGCCTATTTATTTTTATTTTTGTTAATATATTTTTATTGATTTCAGAGAGGAAGGCAGAGAGAGCGAGAGATAGAAACATCAATGATGAGAAAGAATCGATTTGCTGCCTCCCACATGTCCCCTACTGAGGATTGAGCCCACAACCCAGGAATGTGCCCTTGACCAGAATCGAACCCAGGACCCTTCAGTCCGCAGGCCGGGGCTCTATCCACTGAACCAAACCATCTATGGCCTATTTAAAACCGCTGCAGTAGGCTGAGCAGGGGTCTTACTACGATGGTGTTACCTGATAATGAGGGTGTCTCTCCTTATGTTGGGGTAATCAGAACTGCAGTGAAGTAAAGACACACCCATGGAGCCTGCAAAGGGTTTTCACGCACACGATGCAATGCAATTTACTTCGTGTGGCAACTGAAGAGGGTGAGCAGAGCCTAGGAAGGACATGAGGTCTCCAAGACCAGGGGCTGGAGGGAAAGTGCGTGCTGAGCATTCTGCATCGTGAGTTACAATCTATATATATGAAAGCCTAATATCCTAAGTGTCTGACCAAGCAGTGGACCAACCGGTCGCTATGACGTGCACTGACCACCAGGGGGCAGATGCTCCAACCGGTAGGTTAGCTTGCTGCTGGGGTCCGGCTGATCAGAACTGGGTGAGATGGGGCTGGACATGCCCTGGAACCCTCCCACGGTCCCTCCCCGGCCACTGGCCCCAATTGGCCCCAATCGGGACTGGGCAAGATGGCCCTGATCGGCCCCGATCGCCAGCCAGGTAGAGGGACTCTACCTGTGCACAAATTTTGTGCACCAGGCCTCTAGTTGTAATATAATTGAGGCTCTTAGAAATTAAAGTATTTTTACCTTCAATCCTATATTAATTTACCCCAGGCTGCTTTATTTGAATATAATAAGACTAATATCTAAAATATATATTCCTTATATGTATATTTTCCATTGTATTCTTTGTGGCCAAAGTTATTTTTTCCTAGACTGCCTACCTCTAGCACTCTCCTGGCACTAGAGTACTTTTTATCTGCTAATGACCAAACTTACTAAATCAAAAGCCTGAATTGATAGATGAAGGCTTGAAGATGGCTCTAGGCCGCATAAGAATTAAAGTGCATGGGTGTAGAGATAGTTACCTTCTAAGAATTTATTAAAACTTACTTTTGGTTTTATAACTATGCTATGATTGAAAATGCCAAAGATCTGACAACTGAATAAATAAAAAATTAACAATGCAGTTATCACTAAATAATCTTCAGGATTGAAATACACTGCTATATACTATAAAATACTCTAATCATGGACTATAATTATAATATTAATTTGGACTGTACTAATAATATTTAAATAACTCACCTGATTTCTTTTAGTCCTTCTCTCTGGATAACTTGAAGAATTTCTTTATGACTCATGGGTGTATTGGGGTATTTTTCTAAGACCTGAGAAACAAGTATATAATAATAAATTATTTTTCTTATTGTAAGTTCTTATTCTTATTATAATTATATATATATATATAACTATATTCCTTATTCTTATTAAAAGTATGTATTAATTTCATCCAGCACATACATATCCAGAGATTTTTCATCCCTTATATTTGGGATAAGAAAATTGGAAAGTTAATGAAATATAAATAGGATCTTCTCTCCTTTAGTCACAAACAAGTCAAACCTGAAGCAGAAATAGATAAAAAGGGTATGATTAATAACTCAATTATTAATTATTAGTGCATAATATGAAATAGTGTTTACTTTCTGTCTCTACCCCTACATCATAGGCCTGTGTACCTACTATAAGCACCTTAAAGACTATCCATTTCCAGCAAAGCCTAATGATACAGCATGGATGCTCAAAAATGCATAACCAAAACAAATTAATACAGTTATAATGAAATTAAAATGGTATCTGTGTTCTGTTAGAGAATAAGCACAGTTTATCCTGTCTCTCCCACTGAATATATACAACTAAAAACCTAAACAGAATACATGCAGCAGCTATCTGAAGACTCTGAAATGGTAGCAGTTGGCTTGAGGGAGGAAACCACAAGTAGAAGTACCATGGGACTACTTAGCCTGGACTCAATGGCAGTCCATACTCAAAACTACACTCTAAGTGCAGGCAGAAATGATTTCAAGAAAGGACTTTTCCTTTTTGGTCTGAAGAGCAGAGGGAGGACCCTCTGGGATTTTGTTTTGTTTTCCCTTTCTCTTGGCCCCTGTCCCCAGGCAATCTAAAGGCAGCAGTTGTGGCAGTGATGATAATAGCAATGGATAGACAGGGACCTAAATTTCCAAGAAAGGTCCCATGAGTGTGAAGGGAATCCTCATGGCTTATATTCGTTCTCTACCATCTTGCTGCTTGGCATGGAAGGCAGATGTGATTGTGGAAGTGTGTAGCAAAACAGAAATGACAAATCCAGTTATCCAGTGACAGGACAAGGGAGAAGGGTCTCTAGAAGCCAGAAAGTGAAAAAAAAAAAAAAAAAAAAAAAAAAAAAAAAGGAGCTGAAGAAAGAGATATCATAAAGTTCTTTAAAAAACTCCTGAGGTCACCCCAAACTATGCATATGGGGCTCCGACCCTCAACATACTACTTATCTGGTTCTCAAATTAGCCACTAGGAGGCGCATATGCAGAACAGACCCAAACAGTATGTATCTGTCCAATTTTTCCAACACCATTTATTGAAGAGACTGTTCTACTTTATTGTATGCTTTTGCCTCCTTTGTCAATAAGAGTTCTATTTTCATACTAAATTTGTTAAACTTATACTGTCACATTTACTGCAAATACTTTTCCAGTCTATTTTTCATATTTTCATTTCTGTTGTTTTTCCATGGAGATTTCTATTAATTTCATGTATTATAACTGATTGGTCTTTTTTCTTTAAAGAATAATTTATTTCCCAGCTGGCGTGGCTCAGTGGTTAAGCATCGATGCATGAACCAGGAGGTCACAGTTCAATTCCTGGTCAGAGCACTTGCCCGGGTTGCAGGCTCAATCACCAGTGTGGGGCATGAAGGAGGCAGCTGATCAATGATTCTCTCTCATCACTGATGTTTCTATCTCGCTCTTCCTCTCCCTTCTTCTCTGAAATCAATAAAAACATTTTTTAATTAAAAAATAATAATAGTGATTTTTACAAAGAGAGAGAAATATCTACGCGAGAGCGCAACATCGGGCGGCTACATCCCGCACACCCCCTACCAGGGATGGACCCAGCAACCCAGGCATGTGCCCGTGACTAGGAATCAAACAGGCAACCTCCTGGTGCACAGGACAACACACAACCAACTGAGCCACACCAGCCAGGGCTCTTTTTGTTTTAACATGTCTACATTTAAATATACCTTCCCTCCCTTCAATAGCTTAATATTTTTCATTTTCATTTGACTCTTTTAATTTACTTATTTTTAATAGGAAAATGTGTAAAGACAGAATGAGAAAAATGTAGACACACACCAGAGAAACCAAAGAGGAAAAACTGAAGAGGAAAAACTGAAGAGAAAACAACATGGCTACATATATTTCTGAGCAAAAATACAGTATTCCATTACATTACTATTACAATATTATCAGTGTATTGCAATGATATTATTTTTTTTTACCACAGGTTTAATATAAATGAAAATACTAGTTTTATAAAAACATTTAGCTTAATTTAACCACAGGAGGGCAGTGTTTATCAAACAAAATATTCCATTGGAACTGTTTATGGAACCACATAACACAATTTTTAGAAACTACTTTGATAATCTGAATAACTGCACAGCCCAGCTGGCATGGCTCAGTGATTGAGCCTCGACCTATGAACCAGGAGGTCACGGTTCGATTCAGGTCAGGGCACATGTCCAGGTTGTGTGCTCAGCCCCCAGTGTGGGGGTGTGCAGGAAGCAGCCAATCAGTGACTCTCTATCATGATTGATGCTTTTATCTCTCTCTTCCTCTCTGAAATCAGTAAAAATATATTAAAAAATAAAATGTACAGATAAAAAAACATGAATCTTTATAGATTTACTTCAGTGTTTTATGGCTTACTTGCTATCCAAAACCTTTAATTAGGTTAATTAATGCCACAGTAATGAATGAGGTCACCCAGGAAATATGCAGAATGACTGATTAGAGCCTAGGCTACAGAGCCAATATACCAATGTTTACGAGTCAGAGGAGGAAAACTAGGAAATAAACTAAGGAATGGCCAGAGAAACTGGAAGAAAACCAAAGAATATGGTGCCTCACAAAAGACAAACACATTTTAAGAAGGATGAAGTGGTCAACAATGTCAAAAACTGCCTAGAAGTTGAGATAACAACTTCAAAATTCACTGGACTTACGTAGCAATAAGAAGCCTTTTAACTAGCTTTACAAGTTTAGATTCCATTTCATCAGGAAGGAAGAAATCAAATTTGAGGGGGTTTAGCACTGCATGGGAAGTCCAAAGTTGGCAACAGGGTGTTAAAACAACTCCTAGAAAAGTGAAGGAAATCTGAATTCGAGGAATTTTGTTAAATGGATTTGAACAAGTTTCACTGGACAAGGATAAAAGGAGACCGAAGTATCCTTAGCTACCTCAACTTTCCCCATCCCAACACGAGAGGCAAATAGATGCAGACACAAATGAGACAAATCCCTTAATTACCCGAACTTGTGCTAATTTGACACTCAGAAACAAAATTCAGAGGATGCAGTATTCCACACCTACCAAACTCACCATACAAACACTCATGGTGTGAGTTCAGAACTGAACTGACAATAACAAGGAATACATGGAATTTAGACAGAAGAAATAACTTATAGAGCCAAATATTAGAAAAGGAAAGAAGGAAAAGGACCTTACCTGGCTGCTTAGCAGTATCTCTTGATCACTACCTCTGTCCTGAGATGCACTTCTCTGTTCAGCTTCTGTGACACCAGACTCTCCTTGTTTCCCTTCTACCTCCTTCACCAGCAACTTTTCATTCTCCACAATCTTTTAATGTTGATTTTCCTCAGGATTCTCTTGTCTCAATTTCTACTGCCCTTGGGCATTTCATCCTCCCATGTTTCAAAAGTATTTATGCTCCTACAGCAGCACTCTATAAAGCCCCCGTAGTACTTACCACACTGTCTTTATTATAATTGCACTTTAAATCATCTGTCCTGCCCACTGGTACATAAGCTCAGGAGGGCTGGGACCATCTGTCTTATTCTTTTGGTATCCCCAGTGCCTATCTATGGGAGGTCTAAAACCTGTGATGATTGACTGAGGAATCAGGAACACAGGCTTTAGACAATAGTAAAATTGCTTCTCTCTACATATTTTTTAAACAAGAAAGATGAAAGGTAAGTGCAATTGCAAATAAGTTTGTAGATTCAGGGGTAGAAACTTGAATATAAGAAGTGGCTGAGAATATTTAAATACAAATCTATACAAAGAGGCAGCTTAGGAAAACCAGAGATTACATAGGCTGGCTTCGTAAGTCCAGGGGTAGTCTTACCTCAATTCTGAACAGCTCTAATCAAGTCATTCTGATATAGTTCATTCCCAGCTTAGATTGTTTTTATCTGATTATCCAAGAAGTCCAGATGTTATGTGCACTCCCTAGTTTAAGCAACAAAAAAGTTCTCAAAACCTAATTTTCTCAAAATTCTGAAGAATTAATAATAACACTTAATGTTTTTCTAGCATTTAAGTGTCAGGTACTATCCTAAGTGCTTTACATATATTAGCTCATTTAATCTTTACAACAAACCTATGAGGTAGGTACTATTATGACATTTTTTTAGATACGAAAACTGAGGCACAGAGAAAATAAGTCACTTGACCACGGTCACATCGGCTAATACGTGATGGAGAACAAAATTCTTTGCTCCTAAGCCTTATGCTACATATACTCCCTCTCCATCAGTTACACATCCACACTACTCCTAAAATTAACTCTTACTTTAATGGACATTTACTAAGTACTCCTTAAATATCAAAAATTGGGGATACAAAGATGAATAAGAAACAAGTCCTGCCGAAACCGGTTTGGCTCAGTGGATAGAGCATCGGCCTACGGACTCAAGGGTCCCAGGTTCGATTCCGGTAAAGGGCATGTACCTTGGTTGTGGGCACATCCCCAGTAGGAGATGTGCAGGAGGCGGCTGATCGATGTTTCTCTCTCATCGATGTTTCTAGCTCTCTATCTCTCTCCCTTCCTCTCTGTGAAAAAATCAATAAAATATATTTTTTTTAAAAAAGAAAAGAAACAAGTCCTGTTATTCACAACTAGGGTAGAGAGAAGATGGGGAAGGGAGAGACAGACAACTATAATATGAGAAGAAATACTAAAAAAGACATAAAGAACTACAGAAACAAAGGTAAAGAACCTTTAATTCTTCCTATTAAAATTATGCAATATTTCAAATAACATTAACTACAAAATAATAAAACTCTTATGTACCAACTAACTAACTTTGTCAAATCCACAAAGGACCAGTGTCAACCAGAAATTCTCAATGACAACAGGAGCGATACACACATAGTGCTTTTTGTCAACATGCAACAATTATGGTCAACAATTGAGCAAATATTATGGTCAGCACTGTGCCATATGCTGAAATACAACAGTGAATAAGATAGATTTAATTCTCCTAAGCCGGTGGGGAACCAGATGTTTAGTCAAACAACAAATAAATAAAATAAAAACTTGTAAAAAAAAAATCCACAAAGGAAATGGAAGAACTTTCTGAAAAGATAGAAAGTTAGCAATTCTAATGGTAGAAACAGACAATAAATATGTAAGCAAAAAAATATTTTAAAATAGTGGTTTAAGTGCAATAAACAAAATAAAACAGGGTGATAAGGTTTATAGTAAATGAGAAAAGAGATAATTCTGAGCAGTCAGGCCTCAATGACTACCCAACATTTAAGCTGAGAACTATATGACACGTAGCCAGGCATGGTAACAAGAGTGGGCTTAATATGGAACACTAGCTGTGTAAGGAATAAACTGTAAGGGAGTGTCAATATCCTGCAACACACACTGCCAACATCCTATCTTTGCTCATGCCATTCTCTGTATCTGACTTAACTTCTCCACTCCATACCTGAAAGTCTGTCACCTAACAAAATAGCAAAAGTTTTCAAAAGTGGAAATATTCAATCCTTCAAGGGTTCAGTAAGACAGGCGCACACACATTACACAGCTGGGACAGTAAAGTGATACACCTTTCGGAAAACAATTTGGTAACATGTAACTTTAAGGGCCTTTCAAAGATTGACATCCTCTTACCCAATAACTTTTCTTCCAGCAATCTATAAAAGCCAAATAACAGAAATACATACAAGATCTAGGCACAAAGGTGTTCACTGCAGTTATTATTTGAAACAGTTATAAAAATAAACAATCAGCCCTAACCGGTTTGGCTCGGTGGATAGAGCGTCGGCCTGCGGACTGAAAGGTCCCAGGCTTGATTCCGGTCAAGGGCATGTACCTTGGTTGCGAGCACATCCCCAGTAGGAGGTGTGCAGGAGGCAGCTGATCGATGTTGCTCTCTCATCGATGTTTCTAACTATCTCTCTCCCTTCCTCTATGTAAAAAATCAATAAAATATATTTTTAAAAATTAAAAATAAAAAAATAAACCATCAAAATTCCCAATATTAAGATAATAAATCAATTTAACTCCCCCTCCCAAAGAGATCTCTAATTCAATAGCAAAGCAGAAACCACAGGTCTCTTTATCTTTATGGTAATCCAATTAGACAATGCCTGAAAGACAGGAAGAACTCAATAAATTATTTCTAAATTGAAAACAGTGATACATTATGTTGTCATTAAAGATATCTTTAATCAGCCTAACCGGTTTGGCTCAATGGATAAAGTGTCGGCCTGCAGACTGAAGGGTCCTAGGTTCGATTCCAGTCAAGGGCATGTACCTTGGTTGCGGGCACATCTCCAGTGGGGAGTGTGCAGAAGGCAATCTGTCGATGTTTCTCTCTCATCGATGTTTCTAACTCTCTATCCCTCTCCCTTCCTCCCTGTAGAAAATCAGTAAAATATACTTAAAAAAAAAAAAGATATCTTTAATCAGCCCACCTGGCATGGCTCAATGGATAAGCATCGACCTATGAACCAGGAGGTCATGGTTTGGTTCCCAGTCAGGGAACGTGCCCGGGTTGCAGGCTGGCATGGTGGGATGTGCAGGATGCAGCGGATCAACGATTCTCTCTCATCATTGTTTCTATCTCTCTTTCCCTCTCTCTTCCTCTCTGAAATCAATCCTATATAACAGCTAATATGCAAATGGTTGTCACGCCCTCATGCTCTCACGTGGGGGTCGGGGGACCTGAGACCAAGACGCCACACCCCCCGCTCCGGCGCTGGGGGACCTGAGGCTGGTCTGGGGGACCTGAGGTCGTGCCCCCACCACGGCGGGGCTTGACAGGGGACCTGAGGCTGCGTCCCCGCCCAGCAACGATTGACGGGGTCCTGAAGCCATGCCCCCAACCCCGGTGCCAGGGCCAGGGGACCTGAGGCCAGGCTGGGGGCCTTAAGGCCGCACCCCCCATCCCGGTGCCCTGCGGGGCTTGATGGGGTGGGGCCGGCTGGGTCTGGGTCTCGTGCGATTTTGAGCCTCGCAAGGGTGGTCAGGGACTTGACTCTGGATCGCGCGGCGCGCCCCAGACTCTGAAAGGAGGGAGATTTTCATATACATTTTACTAATTTTCTTTCATCTCTGACACTTCTATTATAGAGAAAGGGCAAATAGCAATATTAAAATATTTCCTCTAATTAATTCCCTTTTAATGTGCA
>NW_005367354.1:2175013-2187972 GCF_000412655.1 Myotis brandtii | reverse complement strand
AGGAGGCAGCTGATCGATGTTTCTCTCATTGATGTTTCTAACTCTCTATCCCTCTCCCTTCCTCTCTGTGAAAAATTAATAAAATATATATATATATATAAAAAATATTTTTCCAAATGAAAAACTTGGTACTACATGTATGCACATGCACGCCCATGAACAAAAGCTAAAAACTAGGAAAAAAAAGGAAAACATATCACACACAGAGTAAGTTGTTATAAATCAATGAGAAAAACACCAACAATACAAAATAAAGAACTAACGAAGGATATAAAGAGAAACAGAACTACAAGTGGTCAGTAAACATCTAAAAAGATATTCAACAACAGTCATATTATCACAAATATAGAATCAAAATCAAACCAGCTTTTTTTCACCCACTGAATTGACAAAGGTGAAAATGACTAAAAGTCTAGGATGTGAGGAGTAAATACTGTTATTCACTGCTGTAAAATGGTACAACCCTTTTTGAAGCACAATTTGGCTTAGATGGATATATCTTTGACCTAACAATCCTATTTAATAAAAGCCTAATATGCAAATCGACCAAAGGGCAGAACGACCGGCAAAACAACCGGTCACTATGACACACACTGACCACCAGGGGACAGACGCTCAATGCAGGAACTGATCCCAGCCCGCAGGCCCCAGGCCAGCCGTGGCATGTGCCAGCGGGGGCCCCCTTGATCACCCCGCCAGTCGCCCCACAGAGGGAGGCGACCGGGACTGGCGGCAGGGGGCAGGGCCAGCAAGTGGGCGGTGCCAGGCCGGCCAAGGTGGGTGCCAGTGGGCCCCCCCCGATCACCCCACCAGTCGCCTCTCAGATCGGCCCTGATCACTGGCCAGGCCTAGGGACCCTACCCATGCACGAATTTCATGCACTGGGCCTCTAGTTCCAATATAAAAATTATATGACTACTACAGGCCCAGTGCACAAAATTCATGCACAGGGGGGGGGGGGATTCCCTCAGCCTGGCCTGTGCCCTCTCACAGTCCAGGAGCTCTCGGGGGATGTCCAACTGGTGGCTTAGGCCCGCCATCAGCCAGACATCCTTAGTGCTGCCGCAGAGACGGGAGAGGCTGCGTTAAGCATCTGCCCCCTGGTGGTCAGTGCATGTCATAGCGACCGGTAGTTCGGCCGTTTGGTCGATTTGCATATTAGCCTTTTATTATATAGGATATTCTCACAAGGACACAAATATATATGTACAACAATATTTACTGAAGTCATGTTTGTAACTGAAAATGGCCTGAATTCCAACTAAGTGTCCATTGACCAATGAATAGATAAACAAAATGTGGTATACACACACATACAACATACACACACTTACAAAGGAAATTCTGCCCTGGCCAGTATTGCTCAGTGGTTGGGGCAACGGCCCAAGGACTGAAGGGTCCCAGGTTTGATTCCAGTCAAGGGCACATAAAACTGGGTTGCAGGCTCGATCCCCGGCTGCTTCCCGAGGTGCATGCGAGAGGCAACCAATAAAGGTCTCTCTCACATCGATGTTTCTCTCTCTTTGTCTCTCCCCCTCCCTTCCACTCTCTCTAAAAGAAATCAAAGAAAAATATACTCAGATGAGGATTAAAAAAAAAAAAAAGGAAATTCTGACACATGCTATGACATGGTGGAACCCTGATGACATTATGCTAAGTAAAATAAGTGAATCATGAAATGACAAACATTGTATAATTTCACTTACATGAGATATCTAGAGTAGTTCAAACTCATAGAAATGGAAAGTAGAATGGTGGTTGCCTGGGACTATGAGGGGAGAGGGGAAATGAAAAATTAATGTCTACAGTATTTCAGTTCTACAAGATGGAAAAAGTTCTAGAGATTTAGTGTACAGTTCAGTAGTATTAAGTGTAATAAAATGATTAAGATGGTAGCCCAGCCAGTGTGGCTTAGTGATTGAGCGTTGACCTATGAACCAGGAGGTCATGGTTCAATTCCCGGTCAGAGCATATGCCCGGTTGCAGGCTCAAACCCAGTGTGGGGCCTGCAGGAGGCAGACGATCAATGATTCTCTCTCATCATTGAAGTTTCTATCTCTCTCTTTCTCCCTCTCCCTTCCTCTCTGAAGTCAATAAAAATACATATATATACATATTTTAAAAATTGCAAACACCCAGCCCAGCATTTCCTAGCTATCCTGCTTTATTTTTCCCCATAGCACTTGCCACTAACATAATATACAGGGTATTTCTCTCCCTTCCTCTTTCTCTAAAAAAATCAATAAAAACATTAAAACACACACACACAAACAAAAAACATGTTTTTACTATGAGAACTGAAACAAGAAGGCAGCGCATCACCTTGCTCGACCTTAGCAGGGACCTCAGCTGGAAATGTTGGCATCAGGTGACTCAAATTTTTTGGCACTCTGCACATGTCCATGAATGACCACAAAAAGTGTCATGCGCATTGATTTGGGGTTAAGAGTCAATTTTAGCAAGTAGGTGAATTCACAAATACTGAACCCTCGAATAATGAGGATCAACTATAATCTCTTTCAGGAAATAACATTGGGAGGAAGAATTCCCAGCTTTTTAAATGAGGCAGCATTATCCTGATACCAAAACCCAGACATAGTCCAAGAAAACTACAGATTAATATCCCTCATGAACATAACTGTGAATGTCCTCAACAAAATATTAGCAAATACAGCAATATATAAAAAGTATATTATACCACAACCAAGTGAGATGCCACTCCCTCCTCCCCAGGAACATAAGGCCAATTCAAAATTTGGAAACTAATGTCATCTACCATATTAGCAGTCTAAAAATTAAAAGCAAACGATTGTATCAATGATTCAGAAAATGACACATAAGATACTTCTTAATACATAAAAAAGCAGATTAGAAACAGAAAGAGATTGATTACAACTACATAGAAAACTGTATCAAAGACTAGAAGTCCCAAAATGTTAAGCTATACTATGTCAGATGATAGTGAGTTTTTTCTCTACAATCCAAATTAATTTAATTTCTATAATTTAAATAATTCATGAAATTTTTGTGAACTAGGAAACCTATGTTACATATTACTATAACTAAATTTATTTTAAATTCAACATCAGTAGAGCAAAAAATAACACACCAATCCTAACCTAGAACCAGCCAGGGCCCATCCTTTTAATTCAAAGAGTCCTACTCTAACCCTCAAAAGCTCTCTACAACTACTCTTCAGTCCTCTACAATAAATCCCACAAATGGCCCAATTAGATTGAAACACAGATGTTATCACCTGCATAAAAACTCTCTATGACTCCTAGAATAAAAATACTTGTCAGCCCGACTTCTATGACTCTCCACATTTGGGCCCAAACCTACCTTTCCTGGTCTTATTTTTCACTACGCTTCACAATACTCCAAGGTAAATTAGCTATGCATCAAACATTTTTCAGTCTTCCCTCTGCCTGGAATGCCTTTACCCATACTCACCTCTAAATGTTTTATCCATCATCCTTGACTACCCAGGTCAAACCTCCAAGACCAACCCTGAAATAGTCCTCCTCCACCAAATTTCAGGATTATTACTATTTTGCTATTATATAGCCCCAACACAAATTTACTTTATGATTATGTTTTACTACAAAACTTAGGTGAAAACAACTCAAATTTATCTCAGTTTCTGTGTGGAAGGATTCTGGACATGGGTTAGTTACCTGGGTTTTCTGTTCAGGGTCTCACGAGGCTGAAATTAAACTGTCAGCTTAGACTGTGAAATCATCTGAGGTTTGGGGTTCTTTTCCACGCTCACTACCAAGCTTATTTGTTGGCAGGTTTCAGTTCCTTTCTGTTTTGCTGGCTCTTGGCCAGCAGTCACTCAGCTCTTAGAGGCTGCCTGCCATTCCTTGCCACAAGGTGTTCTCAGAGGCAGTTCCCAAAGTGTAAGTCAAGAGAGTGGGGTTTGGTGCAGAATCTCCTAAAGCAGGAAATAGATGGGTTCCCAAACTTGTTTACAGCTAGTTTAAGCCCGTGTGGTTACACACTGACCTTCAGAAACAAGTAGCAAATGGTATCCCTGAGGTTAAAAGGCTTTTCATTAGTAGTCTCAAACCTCTGTGACTCTTTGCTAAGAAATAACATCTTTACAGTATATAGTTTTCTCAGAAATATAAAATAATCCATATTTATTCATTTTTCAACAATATTAACCATGTTCACAACATACTAGTCATTATAAAAAGAAGTTTTCATACATTCTCATCTAACATTCCAAATGCTAAGTTCTACTATTATCTCTATTTTAAAGTTGGGGAAACAGGAAACTCAGTATAAATCTCTACAACTCCAAAAATGGTCCTTAGACCAAAGCACCAGCATTACCTGGGAACTTTTTAGAAATGCAGAATTTCTGGCCCGGCCGGTGTGGCTCAATGGTTGAGTGTCAACCCATGAACCAAGAGGTCACTGGTTCAATTCCCTATCAGGGTACATGCCCAGGTTGCAGGCTGGATCCCCAGTAGGGAGCGTGCTAGAGGTAGCTGATTAATGTTTCTCATCGTTTCTATCTCTCTATCCCTCTCCCTTCTTCTCTCTCTAAAACTCAATTTAAAAAACATTAAAAAAAAAAAAAAAGAAATGCATACTTTCTGGCTACACTGCAGAACTATTGAATAAAAATCTACATTATAGTAAGCTCTCCAGATGATTCTAATACACATTAATGTCTGTGCACTGGTTTAAAGAATCTTCCAAGATGGCATAATAATGTCAGAACCAACATCAAATCCAGATTGTTAATGTTATTCCCAAGTTGCTATGAAAAATAGTTTTTTATTCCCCATTATGTCTTTCATGGGTAATTAATATTTATAAAACTTCTTTCCATTATATTTTTTCTTGTATTCCATTTATTTTACATCTATATGCATGTGCGCGCGCACACACACACCGCACACAAAAGAAAATATTTCCTAGATATTAATATATTTCATGGTACCATCTGCATAAGCTTACAAAATTTGTCAGAATCACTCAAATCATATAGAAAATTAACCACTATAAATCAACAGCAATATATTTAAATTTTACATTATTATTTAGAAATAAGTCACTAACAACATTAAGCACTTTGAAACTGAATATGGCTAAACCAGCTATTAAATAATTCAGATATCAGTGGGTTAAAGATTCAGAATGATTTAGGCCATCCCAAGCTGTGAACTCCAATGAAAGTCCATTCTAAATGTAGTATCAACTGCTAAATGTCAATAAACCAAAGAATTTTCCAATGAAAAGTCTTTTACAACATAATTTTTACTAAAAGATGGATCAAATTACTCAGAAGACACTATAATTAATAAGGTTTACAGTGTCCCCTGAAGCCCAGGACCGAGTACATGTGTATTCACCATTTAACCAGTTTTAGTTTTGTCAAGCAAGATCAAAAGTAAAATAAAGGATCTTTGGAGGCAAATACCCAGGTGGGACTTGAAATAATTTTCTTTCACAAACAAGACAGAGATACTCAACCTGTTTTCCTGGCAAACAACACTTAATATAGTTGACTAACTTTACTCAAATTGTATTCTCTTGAAAGTGAGAACAATGTCTTCTTTTACCTCCAATTAAAAAAGATTAAGCCCTGGCCAGTGCGGCTAAATTGGTTGAGTGTGCCCTCTGCTCCGAAAGGTCACCAGTTCAATTCCTGGCCAGGGCACATACCCAGGTTGCAGGCTCAATTCCCAGTACGGGGTGCTCGGGAAACAGCCAATCAATGATTCTCATCATTGATGTTTCTATCTCTTTCTCCTTCTCCCTTTCTCTCTGAAATCAATAAAAATATATTTTTAAAAATAATAATAATGAGTTTATATAACTTTAATAGAAACTCAATGTTTAAAGCAAGTAATACTATTGTATTTAAGTCATATTTAAAGAGCTCAAAAACTGCACCTATGTTCATCTTTGTATTTTTAATTCTAAACTTTCTTTTTTTAAAATATATTTTATTGTTTTTTTACAGAGAGAAAGGGAGAAGGATAGAGAGTTAGAAACATCGGTCAGCTGCCTCCTGCACACCTCCTACTGGGGATGCGCCTGCAACCAAGGTACATACCCTTGACTGGAATCGAACCTGGGACCTTTCAGTCCACAGGCTAACGCTCTATCCACTGAGCCAAACCAGTTAGGGCTAATTCTAAACTTTCTAAATAATTTTTTCCTTTACAAAAATAAAAAAGTTCAAAAACTTAGTACATTCAATTACCTTTTAAAACACTAAAAATAGCCCTAACCAGTTTGGCTCAGTAGATAAGAGCATTGATTTGCGGACCAAAGGGTCCTGGGTTCGATTCCAGTCAAGGGCACGTACCTTGGTGGTTGCAGGCTCCTCCCCAGCCCAGACCTCGGTCGAGGCTCGTGCAGGAGGCAAGTAAATCAATGTGTTTCTCTCACATCGATGTTTCTCTCTGTCTTTCCCTCTCTCTTCCACTCTCCCTAAAATCAATGGAAAAATATCCTTGGGTAAAGATTAACAAAATAATAATAATGTAAAAAAAAAAAATTAAAACACTAAAAACAGCCCTGGCCAGGTGGCTCAGTTGGTTGGAGCATCATTCTATACACCAAAAGGTTGCAGGTTTGATTCTCGGTCAGAGCACATACCTGGGTTTTCAGTTTTAAAAAAGTTACTCATGGTAAATAGACTGATATTTCTCTCTCTCTACAAATCAATAAAAAAAATATCCTTGCCGAACCGGTTTGGCTCAGTGGATAGAGCATCGGCCTGCGGACTGAAGGGTCCCAGGTTCGATTCCGGTCAAGGGCATGTACCTTGGTTGCGGGCACGTCCCCAGTAGGGGGCGTGCAAGAGGCAGCTGATCGACCTCTCTCATCGATGTTTCTAACTCTCTATCCCTCTCTCTTCTTCTCTGTGAAGAATCAATAAAATATATTTAAAAAAAAAATCCTATATCCTCAGGTGAGGATTAAAAACACACACACTAAAAACATGATAAATCAAACTGCACTAAAAGTACTAAATTTCACAATACTAAAAACTATGAGGATGGCCTCTATGAGACATGGAAAGAAAAAATACAGAACCAAAGGGGTTTCAGAGTTTATTCTGTAAAAAGGACACAAATAGCAGGTTTTAGAAAACCCTACTGGTCAATTCCCTATAATTGTATCTTCCACATACTGGCCTCTTTCCAGACAGTGTTTGTAATGAAAACATAATGCCCTTTCACCGACAGCAAAATTGCACAGCCTTTTAAGGGTGGATAGATTCTGTGGATGATGAAACAGCAAGGACTTCTGCAAATCTGACCTTATTTTCTCAGCTTCTGTCAGAATTCTAGGAGATGCAGCAGCAGCATCTTTCACAAAGAGGTTTAACTTGTGTTCAAAATAAGATTTTGATTTTTTTCTTCAATGAGTTAGGAGCATTGTGGAATACAAAAACAGGACAGAAGGAGGGATGAACTAAAAATAATAATACAAAATTCAAGAAGCAAAACACAAGGAAACTTTACTTCATTTTTATGGCAAGATGTAAGATCACTCAAGAAAGTGTTACATCAAATCATCTAGCACAGACAGACTTGCAGGTAGCAAGTTCATAAATGTTGAAATATCTTATAATTTTATGTCAATTATACCTCAATAGAGTTGAAATAAAACATGCAGTTGTTTTAAAAATCATGGATCAGCCCGGCCAGTGTGGCTCAGTGGTTGAGCGTCGACCTAGGAACCAGGAGGCCACAGTTCTATCCCCGGTTAGGACACATGCCCAGGTTACAACTCAATCCGCAGTAGGGGGCGTGCAGAAGGCAGCAGATCAATGATTCTCTCTCATCATTTATGTTTCTATCTTTCTCTCCCTCTCTCCTCTTCTCTGAAATTAATAAATATGTATATATATATTTTTTAATATATTTTATTGATTTTTTTACAGAGAGGAAGGGAGAGGGATAGACAATTAGAAACATCGATGAGAGAGAAACATCGATCAGCTGCCTCCTGCACACCTCCCACTGGGGATATGCCCGCAACCAAGGTACATGCCCTTGACTGGAATCGAACCTGGGACCCCTCAGTCCGCAGGCTGACGCTCTATCCACTGAGCCAAACCGGTCAGGGCAATATGTATATTTTTAATAAAAAATAAAAATCATGGATAAGAGCAGTTTCTCAATCTTTTTTAATTTTTTAAAAAACATTTTTTAAGACTTAGCTGGTTTGACTCAGTGGATAGAGTCAGCCTGCAGACTGAAAGGTCCCAGGTTCAATTCCGGTCAAGGGCACACACCCAGATTGTAATCCCCATGTGGAAGGCAACAGATGGATGTTTCTCTCTCTCTCCCCCCTTCCTCTCTCTAAAATCAATTTTATTTTCCATTTTCTATACTTCCTACATAAAAGTCTTACTCCTTCAACAGAAATTTCTTATCTTCCATCTTATTCCCCAACATTAAATAACTTTAGGTAAATGACAAAAATAAAAATCTATGGCCCTAACTGGTTTGGCTCAGTGGATAGAGTGTTGGCCTGTGGACTGAAGAATCCCAGGTTCAATTCTGGTCAAGGGCACATGCTGGGGTTTGGGGCTTGATCCCCAGTAGGTGGTGTGCAGGAGGCAGCCGACCAATGATCCTCTCTCATCACTGATGTTTCTCTCTCTCTCTCCCTCTCCCTTTCTCTCTGAAAGCAATTTAAAAAAATAAAGAAAAAAATCTATGTACATTCAAAATAATATTAACATGTAAATGAAGTCTATATAAATGCCATCCAAAAAAAAAAAACACCACTTTTTCTTCAGTCTACAAACCATGTGCTACAGATCTACACTACAGACTGCTGTGCTCCTCAACTCTAACACCCATACTTCACTTATCATACTTGGACCACTTTACTCCCAAAAGATACCCAAAGATACCGCTAGTGTACATGTCTAAGGTCTGTGTCTCTGTCCCTTCCACCTATAATCACAACAAATCTGTCCTCTTAGGTTGTTTTCTCTTTTAATGCTTTCCTAGTTGTGGTGGGTGACAAGAGAAAAGTAAAAAAAAAAAGAAACAAGTTTAACAATATTATACTATTTTGAAAGCTCTGCTTTGCAAAAACAGCTAAATTCCTCAGGAATGTCATCAAATATTTAGATGATACCATGTCATTTTTTAAATAAGCATAAATGAATATTAGAGTCAAGTGCAATGGTTCTCAATATCTGCCTTACTATAAATTTTTCTATTTAAATTGCAGCAAACACTATTCTACAGATCTCTCACCTGAATAATGCATTTTATAATAGTGTATTTTTATAATACAAATTGAAATAAGATCAGCAGGGAGACTCCCTCTATCTAGTGTCCTTAGTTACTGGAACCGTCTATACACTTACTCAGCCTTTTGGCAAAATGGCATGATTTTGCTATTATATAATAGTTATGAAACTTATTACTTTATTTTTTTTATTGATTTCAAAGAGGAAGGGAGAAGGAGAGATAGAGACAGAAACATCAATGATGAGGCAGAATCATCGACTGGATGCCTCCTGCATGCCCCACACTGGGAATGGAGCCCACAACCTGGGCATGTGCCCTGACCGGAAATCAAACCATGACCTCCTGGTGTGGTTCATAAGTCGATGCTCAACCACTGAGTTACACCAGCCGGGCTATTTTCTTTAGATTGTTCATAGCAACCTTACATCAACCCATGTAGCTCTCATATACCCACATACACACCCATATCATGTACGTACATAAATGATTGAATAATTTTATCTGTTGCTTCATTATTGATTAGGAATACAACCCTATTTTAATAGTGCTCCCTAAAACAGGACAGCTCTACAATATAGGTACCAAGAACACAATAAGATAAGAAGCAGATACTGCCTGTATTCATAAATAATTTTATTACATCCTTGCTGAAACTCTGTTCCTAGAATATTTGACCGTAATGATATAAAATAAGTTTAAAACTGACTTCTCCTGCCTGGCCAGAGTAACTCAGTTGGTTAAGCATCATCCTTTGCACCGAAAGGTTGCCTGGTTTGATTCCTGGTCAGGGCACATACGGGGTGTGGCAGGGGGGTGGGGGTGGGGGTCCATCCCTGGTCAGGGAATGTATAGAAGGCAATCAATTGATGTTTCTCTCTTACATGGATGTTTCTCTTTCTCTAAGCATGTCTTCAAATGAGGATTTTAAAAAAAAATTTACTTCTCCTAGTTTTCTTGATCTTATAAATATACTAGAGGCCCGGTGCACGAAATTCATGCAAGAGTAGGCCTTCCTTCCCCTGGCTGCTGGCACTGGCTTCCCTTTGGCACCCAGGACCCGGGCTTCCCTCACAGCCCCGGCTTCATCTGGAAGGTCATCCGGTAGGACGTCCAGCCTAATTAGCATATTATGTTTTTATTATTACAGATGCACCCTTTTTTTTTTAGTGATCTTAGAGAGAAAAGGAGGGAGGGAGGAGGGAGAGAGAAACATCGATTTATTGTTCCACTTATTTATCCATTCATTGGTTGCTTCTTGTGTGTTCCCTAACAAGAATGAACCCAAAACCTTGGCATATCAGGAGGATGCTCTAACCAACTGAGCTACTCTGCCAGGGCACTATTTCTTAATTTAGGTCAAAGTTACTTCCATTTGTTAAATCACCAATTCTCTGATCTCATTCTACAGTCTAAAATATTAAAGATCTACTTTTGTTTATTCCTCTTACATTTACTTCTAAACTTCATACAAGCAGAAACCTTTTGAGCACTGAGGTTTACTTTAATTCCTCACTTTATAGATGATAAAACAAACCAAAAAGGGTATGTTATTTTCTAGATTTTGGCTACTAGAAAAAAAGTCTTAGTGCTATTCTCTTTCTAAAATTCATTTTTACTTAGACTGAAGCCTTATACATTTACCAGAATAAAATAAAGACACCAAACCACTAATACACTGATCCCTTCAAGAACTCACTTAGAACTCTATTAATTACTAGTCTTGCCCAGTCCTTGTGGCTCAGTGGACTAGGAGTTGTCCTGTGGTTGGTTTCCGGTCAGAGCACATGACCCAGTTGTGGGCTGGATCCCCAGTGGGGGGTGTTCTTGAAGCAGATGATCTCTCATTGATGTTTCTCTCTCTCTCTCTCTCTCTCCCTCTCCTTTCCTCTCTCTCCAAAATCAATAAAAACATTTTAAGAAACAAAAACTAGTCTTTCCATCTTTAAAATACTATTTTCACACAGCTAGCTAGAGCTTGAAATGTTTATCCTATATAATAAAAAGCTAATATGCAAATTGGAATGACCGATTGCTATGATGCACACTGACCACCAGGGGGCAGACGCTCAACACAGAAGCTGCCCCCTGGTGGTCAGTGCGCTCCCACAGAGGGAGCACCACTCAGCCAGAAGCCCTGGGCCGGGCTGACGGCTGGTGAGCACAGCGGCCGTGACAGGAGCCTCTCCCACCTCCGTGGCAGCGCTAAGGCTGTCCAACTGCCAGCTTAGGCCCGCTCACCACAGGGAGTGGGCCTAAGCCGGTAGCTGGACATCCCCCCAAAGGCTCCCGGACTGAGGGACCCCCTCCAACGTGCACCAGGCCTCTAGTTATAAATAAACATACTAATTCATTACAGGTAAATATAAACAGATGTAAACAAATTTTTCCTATTTGTCACAAATCTCCCAATGATTAGACTATTTCATCCAAAGAAATAATACTTCAAAAAATACTAAGATTCTAGAGACAAAATTAATTAACATAACTAGGGTGAGGGTCTGCTTATCTAATAGTTAAAGTTTACAATTAAAATTTACCGTCCTCCTTTTAATAAAAGGAAGAGGTCTTGAGGTATTCATCAAGTAGAAAAAAGTATAACAGTCTTCCGCCAAGGGGCAATTTCCAGACCACCAAGAAAATCATTTCTATAGAATGTTTTAAATCTTTTAGAGGGTAACTACCAGCAGTCACAATTATGAAGACAAACTGTATGTAAAAACACTCAATAAATAAAATGGGCTTTTATTTACTTTTTCACATGTCCAGCTGAAACAGTGTAAGACTCATCGACCCCTGGCCTAACATATACCAAAATGTTAACAGATATAGCCGAGGGGTGAAATAGGTGATTTTTTAAAATTTTCTTCTTTATAGGTTTCTATAATCTTCACAAATTTCCCAGAGTGAACATTTATTACTTTTCTATCCCGAAACATCTCATTCAAAAAGAAACCAATCACATAATAAAAGGCTCACTGAGAAGGGTTCCCCACGTTGTCCAAGTATTACCGACAGGATCCACCATTAGAGATAATGCCCCCACACCTTCTCACTTCCCAGCGCTAACAGGCTGTTTCAGGTCCTGTTACTTTCCTGCTGCATCCTCACTTCCACCCGTATACACACACTTTAAATTTTTTTCATAAAACTTCTCACTAATCCTAAACAGTCCTATTTTTTAAAAACCTACCTCTAAATCTCGTTATAGCAAATTTAGAAAGGGGGGGCGGGGGGTTTATCCCCTAAGTACAACTTCTTGAGGCCACCACCATCACTTTAACTACGGAAAAGTCAAGGCCGGGCAAACTACACGTCCCGCCATGCATTGCTGCCTTGTTCAGAGTAGGTCTCTACGGAAACAGAAAAAAAAAAAAAAAATTCTACAAGTCCCACCTGTTACTTGGTGTCTAAACACCTCCTGCACTTTCAGCTCCCGCAGCAAACAAAAACGGGCGCCCCGTGACCCCACGTTGGACCTGGGCGCCCCGAGGAGCAGGGAGCCCGAGGTGCGGCGCCGTGTCCGCTCTGGCGGGGGAACTCGACCCAGCTCTGTGCTCCCCGCTTCTCCCCGGGGCTGGGTGCACGCACGAGCCTCCTCCCGTCCGCATCCAATGGGGGATCCTCAGCCGCACCGGGGAGGGGAACCAGCTGCTGTGCAAGCACAACAGACTCCCCCGCGCCGGGGCGGGGGCGACCACGGATCGGGGCCGA
>NW_005367354.1:2174586-2174901 GCF_000412655.1 Myotis brandtii | reverse complement strand
TTGTGCCCCCTCCGCCGGGTCGCTGGGCCAATGACCTCCCTTCCCCTGCCTCCGGAGGTCGGCGAGGGGACCAAATCCTCCCGGCCTTCCCCTTCGCTCCCTCCCCCTTACCGTCTTGGCGGCCTCCGCCCAGGTCCTGCCCTTCTTCCTACGGCCCTTTTCCCTCATGTCGGGTCTTGAACTGACTGGGAGGCTCCCGTGTCCGGGCTCCGGCCGCCCTCCCTGCCTGCTCTGCCCTGCGCTGCTTTTCCCGCGGTGCCGGGAAAGGTGGGAGAAAGGGGAAGTCAGGCCGGAGGAGCACCCGAGCAGAGGAAG
>NW_005367354.1:2145643-2174185 GCF_000412655.1 Myotis brandtii | reverse complement strand
ACAGGCCGTCGCCAGCCTGCGCGTGGCGTCAGGCTCTCACGCCCACCCCCGCGGAAGCGGAAGTTGATCCGCCCCGGAAGGCTCATTGAAACGAGCTGCGACCCTGTGCGGGGCGCCGCCTTGGCTGTAGACAGAGACTTGGAGTAGACAGTCTCTTCCCTCAAGGGGCGACCCTGCCAACTCTCACCTTCAATAAACCTCGTACTTAAGTTTTTGTTCATATGTCTATGTGTATCTTTACAAAAGTTACCTTTTTGAAGACTTGGGACAGTTCTCCACTTTAATGCATGAAGCAATTTGAAATTGAGTGATTTACCGAGCTCACAAGTCTAGGAAGTAGAGAAAACAAAAATCAGATTGCCAGCCCAGAGCCCTTTCCATCTTCCCTGAATGCCTGTCAAACTTGGGGGGCTCGGCTCCTGCACGGTGCCTGTGTATATCCGGCGCTCAGTAAATATTTGCTGAATGATTCAGCTGTGTCTGTGGTCAGAAACCATTATTTGTAGTTGTCCATAACAGCCTCCTAAAAGATCAGGAATGCGGCATCTTCGGTCGCGTTATCCACATCTTAACTCTTTGCAAAGTAAAAGGAATGTGTAATGACGCCTACTGATCTCCTAAATCCACCTGCTTGCTTCCAGAAGCAGCTTCCAGTTTACTAAAGTTACTGTGTTCTAAAATAGACCTGAGTATTGGGCTGCTTCTTGGGAGGTAAGACGGGTGAGAGCAGTATGTGTTAATTGTTCATTTTTTGAGAAGAGGATTCAAAACTTTTCTTCCAATTTCCAAAAGGGGTCTGTTACACTAAAGAAAAGTCTCCATAGGGAGTTTGAGAGGGTGTCGAGATACTCATATTTCTCTTTAAGTCATTTGATCAACAGCCATTGATGAAGATATATTTTCACAAACTCCTTTAGTAACTCAGAACACTATTCATAACACCAAGGTATGTACCCTCTCTCTGTAAAGCCTAGGTCTATAGTCAGTTCAAGAAACACCTCTCCATCCCCAGCTGTTGACAGGCTTGTCATGCAGCCCTGTTCACTAGGCAGTCTCCCTCATCTTGTTTTCAGATCCTGCTAGGCCAGTTACTCCCACTGTCTTTACAGGCATGCCCCATACACGGATATTTCAGTCAATGCCTGAACACATATATGATAGTGGTCCCCTAAGATTATAGCAGAGCTGAAAGATTATTCCCTAGTGACATGGTAGCTTTTGTAGTGTTATCCTATACAATAATGCACAATGCATTACTCAGTGTTTGTGGTGATGCTGGTGTAAGCAAACCTACTGAACTGCCAGTCTTATGAACATACTAGAAGCCCGATGCACGAAATTTGTGCACTTTGGGGGGGGGGTCCCTCAGCCTGGCCTGCACCCTCTCGAAATCTGGGAGCCCTCAGGGGTGTCTGAGTTGGACATCCTTAGCGCTGCCGCAGAGGCGGGAGAGGCTCCCGCCACTGCTGCTGCACTTGCCAGCCGTGAGCCTGGCTTCTGGCTGAGTGGCACTCCCCCTGTGGGAGCGCACTGACCACCAGGGGCAGCTCCTGCGTTAAGCATCTGCCCCCTGGTGGTCAGTGCATGTCATAGCAACCAGTCATCCCTTACTCAGTTGATTTGCATATTAGCCTTTTATTGTATAGGATAACACAGCCTGGCAAGTATGGCTCAGTGGTTGAACATTGATCTATGAACCAGGAGGTCGAGGTTTGATTCCTGGTCTGGGCACGTGCCCAGGTTGTGAGCTCAATCCCCAGTGGGAAGCATGCAGGAGGCAGCCAATCAATGATTCTCTCTCATCATTGATGTTTCTCTTGCTCTCTCCCTCTCCCTTCCTCTCTGAAATCAATAAAAATGTATTTTTTAAAAGTATACCACATACAATAATGTACAGTAGGTAATACTTGATATTAAGTGACTGTTACTGGTTTATGTATTTATTATACTACTAGAGGCCCGGTGCACGAAATTCGTACATGGGTAGGGTCCCTAGGCCCAGATGGTGATCAAGGCCTATTGGGGCCATCTCACCCAGTCCCAATCGGGGCTAGCCAGACTGGGCTTGCTGGACAGGGCCTGCCGGATGCGGGGAGGGACTGGGGGAGGTTGGCTGGCCATGGGAGGTTGGCTGTGGGAGTGCACTGACCTCCAGGGGCCAGCTCCTGTGTTGAGCATCTGCCCCCTGGTAGTCAGTGCGCATCATAGCATCTGGTTGACCTGTTGTTCCGGTTGTTCAGTCGTAACCGTCACTTAGGCTTTTATATATATAGATACTTTTTTGTTTTTTATTTTATTTTTATTATACCATACTTATATATTTCTGGGAGGATATACAAGAACTTACTAAAAGTAATTATCTGAGAGTAGTGGGACTGGTGGTTGGGGATTATGTAAAGAAGATTTTGTTTCTTTTTTAATAAGAACTATTAATTATGATTATTAGTGATAGCTAACTAATACTTTTTTTTAAAAGAAGGGAAGAATATAATCCTCCTTTTCTTCCTAGGTTTTCTGTGCTGCTGCATGGAAGCTAACTAAAATTAATTTGATTAAAGTGTTTTTACCCCATGAGGAAAAACACACTATAGTACCCCTGCTAAAACATCACACTATACCCCAGAAGTAAGATGGACAAATATGGACAGTTCACAAAAGAGAAAATTCATTAGGTAATAAACACTTAAAAACAATATCTACTTCATGAGTATCAGTGAAATCTAAGTTAAAATATAATTAACTAATAAAAGAACTTATTTAAGAATCCTGATTAAACATACTTATATAAAAAATTAACAAGTTCTATCAGAGGCTGGAGTAGGGGAGGATGGGGAGTTATTATTTAATAGGTACAGGGTTTCAGTTTGGAATAATGAGAAAGTTCCAGTATGAATGTACGTAATGCCACTGAATTGTACTTTTAAAAATAGCAACTGGCCAGTGTGGTTCAGTTGGTTGGGCATTGTCCCAATGCACCGAAGGGTTGTCAGTTCAATTTCTACGTATGTTTCACTCTCAGTTTCTCTCTCTGTCTCTCCCTCTCCTTTCCTCTCTCTAAAAATCAATGAAAAAAATATATATTTTAAAGGATCCACTCTGATCTTTGTTATTTTCTTCCTTCTACCAACTGTGAACTCAGTTTATTCTTCCTTTTCTAGTTCCTTGTGGTATAAAGTTGGATTGTCTATTTGAGAGCATTTTTTTTTCTTAAGGTAGGATTTTATTGTATAAGTTTCTCTCTTAGAACTGCTTGCTTTATCCCACAAGTCTTGGTATGTTGTATTTCCATTCTCATTTATCTCAAGATATATTTTGCTTTCTCATTGATTTCTTTGACCCATTGATTGTTCAGAGCATGTTGTTTAATCTCTGCATATTTGTAAATTGTCCAGTTTTCTTCTTAGAATCAATTTCTACTTTCATATCATTGTGACTAAAAAAGATGCTTGATAGATAAGGGGTCAATGCGGGGAAAGGGGAACATATGTAATACTTTCAACAAATAAAGATTTAACTTAAAAAAAGATGCTTGATAGTATTGCAAAATTCTTAAATTTATTAAAACTTGTTTTGTGGCCTAACATACGATATATCCTGGAGAATGCTCCATGTGTGCTTGAGAAGGATGTGTGTTCTGATGCTGTTGGATGCAATGTTCTGTAAATGTCTGTTAAGTCCATCTGGTCTAACATGTCATTTAAGTCCAATGTTTCTTTATTGAGTTTCTGCCTGGGTGATCTATCCATTGCTGAAAGTAGGATATTGAAGCCCCCTACTATGTGTTGATGTCTATTTCTCCCTTTTCAGCTATTATATTTGCTTCTTATATTTAGGTGCTCCTATATTGAGTGCATACATATTTACAAATGTTATATTCTCAATGAATCGATCCCTTTATCATTATAGAATGACTTTCTTTGTCTCTTGTTGCGGTCTTTGGCTTAAAGTCTATTTTGTGTGATATAAGTATAGCGATACCTGCTTTCTTTTGGTTTCCATTTGCATGGCATATCTTTTTCCATCCCTTCACTTTCAGTCTATGTGTGCCCTTAAAGCTGAAGTGAGTCTCTTATAGGTAGCATATGTGTTTTTTTTTAATCTATTCAGCTACTCTATATCTTTTGATTGGAGAAAAAAAAAATTTTTTTTAAGGTACTTCTGTCCATATGTTAAAAGGATATTCAAGTACTCTTTATATTTCTGTGTTATGTTTTAGTTTGGGCCTAGACTAGGTAAATAATGCATGTGGTAATAAGAATTCATTGCCATTAACTTAATTAAATTAAATAAATTAGTTTAATTAAATAAATTAGTTTTTAGCTTTCAGACATGAACCAAATACTGAGGGCCAGAAAGGAATGCAAGACTACGAAGCAATGAGGACAGGGACTATATCTGTCATGTTCATTATTATACGTGCAGTGCCCAGGATAGCACCTTGTAAGAGAAAGTGCTCGGTACATTTTTATTGAATGAATAAATAGATAAATGAATGGATGAATAAGCAAGACACAGTCCCTACTCCAAATTAGCTCATTTATTTATTTATTTTTTTAGAAAGGAGAGAGACATCGATTTGTTGTTCCACTTATTCACGCATTCATTGGTTGCTTCTTGTATGTGCCCTGACCAGGTATGGAACCCACAACCTTAACGTATCAGGATGACACTCGAACCAACTGAGCTACCTGGCCAGGGCCCCAATAGCTCATATTAAAGTAAGAAAGACCTATAAACAAATTAAATACTATGTAACCATAAATATGTATGCAAGATCCTAAAGTGGCATAGAGGAAAGGTAATAAACCCTATGGGGATTAGGGCTGGAGAGAGTGTCCAGCAAGGCTCCAAGGAGGAGCTTCTAGATTACGGTTTATGATGACAACCAGTGAAGAGAGTGGTGGGGCAGGGAGCATAAGTGACATTAGAAGGAGGGAGACCAGTTAGGAGGGCTTTGCAGCACTGCAGGGAGTATTATGTCCTCAGGTTTTACATCAGGGTTCCCAACCTGGAGTCCAGGGGAATGTACTTCGACATTAGCTTAGACAAAATTATGTTTTTATTTTCACTACTTTTAAACTGATTTGTCACCTATGACTTTGTCACTAACAGAAATCACAGATATCTTTATATTGTATTACAGTTATCACAATTTCAATATTTTAGACCTGCGACTAGATCTTGTCATGTAATGCATTGAAAATGAAGCACACCCGGCCAGTGTGGCTCAGTGGTTGAGCATCAATCCATGAACCAAGAGGTCGCTGGTTTGACTCCCAGTCAGGGCACATGCCTGGTTACAGGCTTGATCCCCAGTAAGGGGTGAGCAGGAGACAGCCAATTGATGTTTCTCTCTCAGAGATGCTTCCATCTCTCCCTTCCTCTCTCTCTAAAAATCAATAAAAACATATTTTTTAAATGAAGCACATATATTGCCATATCACAGATTTGTTTTTCTAATAAGCTGATCACTGTATGTCAATATAAATGTCTTTGTAATCTTATGTATTTTATTTACACATTGAAAGAGATTCTGAGAAGGGGCCAATAGGCTTCAACAAACTGTCAAAGGAATTCATAGCAAAAACAAACCAACAAGCAAACACAAAACAGGTGGTGAAGATGAAATCCTGGTTTCACCACATAAGCATGTGACTTCAGACAAATTTTTAAAAAATCTTTCTTGGCCTCAGTTTTCTCATGTGGAAAACGGGTGTGATATTGATAGTATCTATTTCATCACTTTCTTTTAAAGATCAAATAAATACAAATAAAGAGCTTAGAATAATGACAGGTATACAGCAAACATTCAATAAATGATAATATTATAACCTGTTTAGATCTTGGTTTCTGAAGAAAATCCAACAAATGATCTCTTAAATTCAGCATCTCTTGAGGCTCTTGCCTATTTGTGAAGATTTTCCTAAATCTATTTAAGGCAACAGCCAAAGAGACCCCCCTTTTCTCTCCTTTTCCTTATGAGAATCAATGAAATGTCAACCAAGGTTCTCATTTTCTGCAGAGAAATAAAAAGGCAACTTCCTGAGAATTAAGGCTGATGTATAAACACGGATTTAGAATTGATAGACCCCCTTGGAAACTATCCTATTCCGGGTTCTCTAAAGCATGAATCTGGATGCTATTGACAGGCATGAACTAGCTCACTTCATGGCCACGTAGGGAAAACCAGAGCCGACTTAAACTGGCCTGGACTGCAGGTGGTCAGAGACTCAGAGATGTAGGAAGCAGGAAGGAAGGCGGAGGGATTGGAGGCCAGCCAGGAGCAAGCTGGGAACAGCGAGGCTATGCTGCTCCTTAGTTACCACTGGCTTTGTCCAGCCAGACGTCCTCAGCATCTCCTTGGTTTTCTGCCTGAGGAATTTGACTATTCATTCTGAAGTTGTCTTCAATGCTGTCCACATTCACAATAGTCCTCAGAAGCCAAACACATTGTCAAATGTTCATCCTGGCAAGAGATATTTTACATAGATGGGGGCACAGCCGGGATGTAAAAGGATTTAGGTTCAAGTCCCAACTTTGTTACTACTTGGATAAACGGAAGCAATTTATGTAGATGGTCTAATCTTTGGTTTCCTCATCTGCCAAAAATTGAGACTATGTACTCAATGAAAATTCATTTTGAGCCTATCACGGGACAGGCTTGTTAGGACTAGAGCGCGATACAATCCTTAACAGCCATTTTGCCCTTGTACCACTTTATTAACCTATTCTCAACACCCAAGGCTCAGATTTGGGTGTTGAAAATACAGAAGTAAACCAGATAGGTAAAGTAGGTAAGGTCATGCTGTCACGGAGCTTTATTCAAGTGGAGACAGGAGAGAAATAAATAGACAATATTAGATATTGATAAATGCTCGAAAGACAAAAAAAACAAGTAGTTGTGCAAGAGAGTGACTGAGTTGGGAGCATCTTTAGATTACAAGGAAAGCCTCTCTGAGAATTTGAGCTGAAACAGAAGACAGAAGAAAAGCAAGAAGGAACTAGCCTGGAGAAGATCAGGGTGTGGAGCATTCCAATTAGAGGGAAGGGGAATTTCAGAGGCCCTGAAGTTGAGGAAAGAGTTTGGTATGTTCGTGAAATATAAAGAAGATCTAGAATGGAGTGGGGTGGAGAGGGATCTAGGAAGGGGTGGGCAGGACTGAGGAAGTGGGGGAGGATGTGGGAGATTTGAGGAGAGCAGAGGATGTGTGAAATAATTGTTTTGGAAAATGGGGAGAGGACATACTAAGGAAGTGCAGTAGGTTGCTTGGCAGCGTTGAGAGACTCCTTTTGAAATGTGTGGTCATGAATTTAAACTAGAAGTAGTTGGCTTAGTGGATGTTGTTCTGAGGATTAGATAAAATGAATGGCAGTTTTTGATACATGGTAGACAAAATTAAATAACTATCGTAAGAAGTAGGAAAAAAACTCATTTATTGTTGCCACCATTTGTCATTCATAGAAGAAGTAAATAATACACCATATATTCTGATCTTTGGTTTAAGACTAAGGTTTTCTTCTAAACTTAGTTTTTCTTTTGCATCTGGATATTTTAAACCTGGATGTTTTTGCATGAGTAATACAAAATGCTGTGATATTTACTCTTGCGGTCTTTTAAAAAAAAATTTTTTTTTTATTTATCTCAGAGAGGGAGGAAGAGGGAGAGAGAGAGAGAAACATCAATGATGAGAGAGAATCATTGATTGGCTGCCTACTGCACGCCCCCTACTGGGGATGGAGCCCACAACCTGGGCATGTACCCTTGACCAGAATCGAACCCGGGACCCTTCGGTGTTCCTGTATATGCTGACAGCTCTTTCCTTCAGTCCGCAGGCCAATGCTCTATCCACTGAGCCAAACCTGCTAGGGCGCTCTTGTGGTCTTAATAAACTGGAAGTAAATTTCTTTGGTCAATCCCTTGTAGAACCACTTCCTTATATTCCAAATACAGGAACACAGCTCATCTTGGTGTACACATAAAATTTGCTTCACTTTATCTGTTTGAGTGTTCAAACAAAAGAAAGATTTCCCTATTTTGAAATGTTAATTACCAACATTTGTTACCTGGGAACAACTCTGCCGCCTAGGATATCACATCTATTGCAACTTTAAATATAATCTCCCTACAATGCTGGGATGGAGATAATCACACCTGAGATTTCCTGCAATTTCATCTGACCAATGAGATTCTTTTTTATGGTTCCATCCCTTTTATTTTATTTTTACTTATTGACTTGAGAGAAATATTGATTTGTTGTTCCACTTATTTATGCATTCATTGGTTGATTCTTGTATGTGCCCTGACCTGGGATCAAACACACAACCTTGGCGTATGGGGACAGCACTCTATCCAACTGAGCTACCTTGCCAAGATCCGATGAGATCTTTTTTCACAAATCCTTTTTTTCAGACTTCTTAAGGTTGAAAAGGCCTGATATGGGAAAAACACTGATAACTGATATGGGATATAGCAGAAACGCTAAATGAACTAAATTTGAACAGGACAGGATCTGGAGTTGGTGAGGACCTCAGGGGCAGTGGCTGGGAGACGGGTAGATGCTGAGAGGTGAGAATGACAATAGATTTGATAGGCGACTAAAGAGAAATCCAGCAGGAAGAGTAAGTGAGCTCACCTGCTAGGAGGCAGAAAACAATGTAAGATTCTATGCACGCAGTCTGACAGCAGGCTGTGAGGACTCCAGCTTGTATACAGTCGGAGAAGATGAAAATAATGAGGTAGGCCCCCAATCTCAGTCTTTGAGAGTCCAACTCTATTTTCTGCAAATTTTTCCCAGGTGGTGGTGCCTCCCAGAGGCACCGTCCACTCCAATGTCCTTGGTTCCGCAAAGAAACCTCCTCTTATTCACCTCCTACCCCCATTCCACATATGGTATGTTTACAAGTTGGAGAAAAAGAGATTCTGAGGTTGTAGCAAATGTGGCTGGTTTCCGACACATCCGCTCAGCACTCAGTGTTCCTGTATATGCTGACAGCGCCTTCCTGCAGGCATCTGGGACTCTCTGCCCGAGAGTTTTCCCTGATCACTGGAGCCAGCTTGACTCACCCGCAGGGCAGACCAAAAAAAGCCAGGGTCTTACTGCCCGCAGGAACGACCGTCAAACAATGATTGACTGGAGTTGGTGTAGAAATACATATTTCAGTTACTTATTGCTGTGTAACAAACTACCCCCAAACCAGTGGCTTAAGACAACAGTGATGTGTTATTTCTCATGATTCTGTGGGTAGGCTGGGTGGTTCCTCTTCTGCGCTCACTCACATAGCTGTATTCACTGCAGAGTTAGCTGGACTGAACGCTCCAACCTGGCATGACTTACATGTCTTGCAGTTGACCTTGACTGCTGGCTTGGGACACTTTGGTATTCTTCCACATTGGCCTTCTTTCATTTACTGGGCTAGACCAGCTTCCTTCCCAGTGGAGATATCAGCACATCAAGAGGCCAAAGGCAGAAGCTGCAAGGAGTCTCAAGGTCTAGACTTTGAAGCTGGCACAATATCATGTTTTCCATTCTTATTGGTCAAAGCAAGTCACAAGATCATCCTGATTCAAGGGGCAATGGCTATAGACCATGGTGCTCCTATGAACATGATAGATAGGTAGACAGAATAATTTGCTTAAGTTATATACTCAAAACAAGATCAAGCATGAATGTGACAGAGTGAGCCCCCTTCCTCCATGAGTCACACTCCTATATAATTCTCTCTCCTTGAAAACCTATGCCTTGATTCTTGCCTGTAGATTATGGCAAAGGTGATGGGATAGTCACTTCCTTAATTAGGTTATGTCATTTTAAAAAAGTCCATCTTGCCTAGCCAGTGTGGCTCAGCGGTTGAGCATCAACCCAGGAACCAAGAGGTTGCCTGTTTGATTCCTGGCCAGGGCACATGCCCTGGTTGATCCAAAGTGGGAAGTATGCAAGAGGCAGCCGATTGATATGTTTCTCTCTCATTGATGTTTCTATCTCTCTATACTACTCCCTTTCTCTCTCTTTAAAAATCAGTAAAAACAGCCCTAGCCAGTTTCACTCAGTGGATAGAATGTTGGCCTGCAGACTGAAGAGTCCCAGGTTCAATTCCAGTCAAGGGCACATGCCTGGGTTGTGGGCTCGATCCCCAGTGAGAGGTGCACAGGAGGCAGCTGATCAATAATTCCTTCTCATCATTGATGTTTCTCTCTCTCTCTCTCCCCCCCCCTTCTTAGAAGAAATCAATAAAAATATATTTAAAAATAAATAAATAAAAATCAATAAAAACAGGGCTTGGGTCCCCTCCCTGCAGCAGGAAGCTTTTCTGAAATTCAACTGTTTTCACTAAAAATAAAAAAAAAATCAATAAAAACATATTTAAAAAAACAACAAAACAGCCCTAACCGGTTTGGCTCAGTGGATAGAGCATCGGCCTGCAGACTCAAGGGTCCCAGGTTCGATTCCGGTCAAGGGCATGTACCTTGGTTGCAGGCACATACCCAGTGGGGAGTGTGCAGGAGGCAGCTGATGTTTCTCTCTCATCAATGTTTCTAACTCTCTATCCGTCTCCCTTCCTCTCTGTAAAAAAATCAATAAAATATATTTTTTTTAAAAAAGAACAAAACAAATAAAACCTCTCCATCTTAGTCAATTGAACTGAAAGATCCCCCTGCTGGCCTTGAAGAAGCAAAGTGCTAAAAGTAAACTGCCCATAAGAGAGAAGATCGTGTCCCTTTGTCCTACAACTGCAAGGAACTGAATTTGACCAATCACCATGTCAACTTGGAAGAGTACTCCAAACTCCAGAAAGGAGCTCCATCCAGAAAGGAGTTCCAGAAAGAAACATAGTCCATCTGACACCTTGATCACAACCTTGTGAAACCTCAAGTGGAAGATCCAGCTAAGATATTCCTGAACTTCTGACCCATGAAAAATGTAAGATAATAAAACACATTTTGTTTTAAGCTCCTAAGGTTGTGGTAATTTGTTATGCAGCAATATACAACTAATACAAGTGAGTAGGAAGCTGAGGCCAGCCACTGTGATGGAAAATCACAGTCCCTCACCCTGTTTCCAGACCCGAGCCAGTTCTCACATCCAGAGCCCATCAGCTGATGAAGATGCTGACTAATGAGGAATGACCCTAAAACGCTGCAATAAGTATATACAGTAGTGACTCTCTTAATCCTGCCACAAAAGGATTTATGGCATTTCCTGGAATAACTGAACACTGGGGGAAAGGGACTACCCATATTTTTTTTTTAGATCTCTGAGTTGACAGTGATACCAAGTGACTCAAAACTCCAGCATGGCTCCCTACTGGAGGATCCACTGGATTGGACCACTTGGTTCTCACGTGAGGGCTCAGTTACCTCGAGGGTGCAGGTCTGATATTCCTCAAAGATGGAGGTGAGCAACCGAGACCAGAAAAAAGGTTGGCCGAGGATGAGGAGGATCCAGAATGAGTGGTAGAAGAGGGAGATGCTAAGTAGGGGAAGAGTAGTCAGTAACAGGATTGAGGCTGGTTCTACTATTAACTTGTTAGTTATTGCCACTGGCTACCACCTTGACGAGTCAGTGCCAAAATGGACTTCATGCGGGATACAAGTAGATCGGAGTGAAACCAAGTGCATTGGCACCCTGCGCCTATCCCCTTGGCATAGACCTCTCTCCCCTCACTCTGATGGCTTTTGCCTGCCAATACCTGCAACCCTGTGCCTGCTGGCTTTCTCTGGCCCGAGGTGCATATTTAGCCCACCCTTGAGGCCAACTGTGATTGCCAGAGTGTTAATGCACTCAGCTCTCAAGCAGTGCCTGAAAGACGTCAGTGTATACATACCCAGCCTCTTTGCTTCTCTGGGGACAGCTCGGAAACGCGCCGGAGGGACTGAGCCCTGTGCTCATCAACTCCTCTCCAGGCCTCCTCTTTTTGGTGTTTCCTTTCTTATTCCCTAAAACTTTCAGGGAAGAGCTTTACTCTGGGAGTTAAAAAGTTTGAATTCAAGCACCTGTAGCTATGAGATCTGGGGGGAAATGGAAAGAATATTACCTGCTAGTATAGTGGTCCCACATGAGAATTGGATGAGATAAGGCAAATAAAAATGTTTTGTTGTCCTGGCTGGTGTGGCTCAGTTGGTTGGAGCGTAGTCCCGCACATCAAAGGGTCCTGGATTCAATTCCCGGTCCGGTCAGCAAACATGCCTGGATGGCGGGCTTGATCACTAACTAGTAGGGGGTTTGCAGAAGGCAGTTGATCCATGTTTCTCTCTCTCCCTCTCTTTTCATATCTCTCTAAAATCTATAAAAACATATTTTTTAAAAAATAGTTCAGCCCTGTTTGAGTACTAGTATTTCCATTTTCCATGGAGACTTCTTTTGGAGAGAAGCCGTGGTTATGGTACATCGTAGGCCCAAGAGTCAGGGATAGGGAGCTTCTGCTAGGCTTCACTGAAGTTCCCAGAGGAGCCTTCCCTCACTTGGGAACTGTGTCCTAGCTGCAGCGTGTGCAGATTCCCCAGGGTCCTGCCTGCTCCCCTAAGGCCTAAGCTCCGTTCTTGTAAAGAATAAAGACAGGCCCTGAGGAGGCTGGCCTTCTGCTCCTCTGTGAGGCCAGGAGCTGGTGCTTCAGCAGAGCCCTTAGCAAGTATTCTCATCGTTCAGGTTGGCTTTCAGCAGGATGCCCTGGAAATAAACCTGTGCACAACCATAAGAAATGTCAGCTCCTTTGTTGTTGTTAATCCTCACTCGAGGATATTTTTCCATTGATTTTTTTTTTTTTAGAGAGAGTGGAAGAGAGGGGGAGAGACACAGAGAAACATGTATGTGAGAGAGACACATCGATTGGTTGCCTAAGGCAAGCGCCCTGAGTGTGTGTTGGGGGTGGGGGTAGGAGGGTGCTGAGCAGATTTTTGTGGATGACCTGCTGCTCTCCCATCCTGCCGGCATTATTGGAATAAAGGCTCATACATGGTTCAACCCAGTCTTGTTTAATTGGCTCAGGCAGAGAGACCAAGATGGCGGCATAGGTAAACACCGCAGACTGCTGCCGCAAACAACCACTTCAAAAATACAACTAAAAGACGGAACGGACATCACCCAGAACCACAGGAAGGCTGGCTGAGGAGAGACTCTTCAACTAGAAGGAAAAACAACAGCATACCGAGGCTCAGAGGAGGCGCAGTGTGGAAAAAACTCAGGTGCGGAGGTGCGCGCGCAAAGCGGGCTGGTGGCTGAGAGCGCGGTTGTCGTTTTCGGTCAGGGGGGAGTCTCAGACTCTGAGCTCCAGATACGGGCGAATCGCTGGGGACTCGGACCCAAACGGGAGAAGCGGGAGTGTCTGGCATCAGTTGGAAGGCAGCTTTCCCTCCGAGGTTTGCAGCGGTTCCGGGGGTTCTGAGAAGCAGAGCCTCTGGGAACGGGACTGAGAGGGGCCATAACCACTCCCTCCGCCCGCCCTGTTGAGCCCGCCCCGCCCAAGCCCTGCGCAGAGCCATTTGCCAGATCGCCGCAGGCAAAGGCTAGATTAGCACCTCCCCAGAGGACAGAAGTTTTCCGCGGCAGACACAGCTGATTCACACAGCCAGTCGGCCTGGTGGTCAAATCCCTCTAGTATTAACTACAACAATCAAGGCTCAACTAGAACAAGACTGCGCACTAAAAAATGCGGAGACAAAGAAATAGGTCACAAATGACAGAAATGGAGGACAGCAAACGACTGGATATAGAGTTCAAAACCACGTTTATAAGGTTTTTTAAGAATTTTATGGAAACCGCCGATAAATGTATTGAGATCCTTAAGAAATCTAGTGAGACCCTCGATGTTGTGATAAAGGACCAACTAGAAATTAAGCATACACTGACTGAAATAAAGAATATTATACAGACTCCCAACAGCAGACCAGAGGATCGCAAGAATCAAGTCAAAGATTTGAAATACGAAGAAGCAAAAAACACCCAACCGGAAAAGCAAAATGAAAAAAGAACCCAAAAATACGAAGATAGTGTAAGGAGCCTCTGGGACAACTTCAAGCGTACCAACATCAGAATTATAGGGGTACCAGAAGAAGAGAGAGGGCAAGATATTGAAAACCTATTTGAAGAAATAATGACAGAAAACTTCCCCTACCTGGTGAAAGAAATAGACTTCCAAGTCCAGGAAGCGCAGAGAACCCCAAACAAAAGGAATCCAAAGAGGACCACACCAAGACACATCATAATTAAAATGCCAAGAGCAAAAGACAAAGAGAGAATCCTAAAAGCAGCAAGAGAAAGAAAGTCAGTTACCTACAAGGGAGTACCCATACGACTGTCAGCTGATTTCTCAACAGAAACTTTGCAGGCCAGAAGGGAGTGGCAAGAAATATTCAAAGTGATGAATGCCAAGAACCTACAACCAAGATTACTTTATCCAGCAAAGCTATCATTCAGAATTGAAGAAGAGATTCAGAGATTCACAGATAAGGAAAAGCTAAAGGAGTTCATCACCACTAAACCAGTATTATACGAAATGCTGAATTTAAGAGGATAAGAAGAAGAAGAAGAAAAAGGTAAAGATACAAATTGTGAACAACAAACATGCATCTATCAACAAGTGAATCTAAGAATCAAGTGAATAAATAATCTGATGTACAGAATGAACTGGTGATTATAATATGGGGGGGAAAAAAAGAGGAACAAATGTAACCTGAACAATAAAGATTTAATTAAAAAAAATAAATAAATAATTGGCTCAGGCAGTGACAGGCAGCCTGGACCCATTGGTTGTCCAGTTTCAGCATCACACTGAGAGCTTCTAATAGCAACAATCAAACAAATCAAATACCTTCAGATAATGGCAAGTGCTATGCGTTTAGAAAATAGAAAAAGGGTGATGGAGTGGAAGTTACCTGGTGAGCCTGGGGAAGCCTAACTGGGAAGGTGACATTTGATTTGAGACCTGCGTGATAAAAAGGAGCCAGTCATCTACAAGCCTGACGGAAGGGCATTCCAAAAAAAAGGACTTAGCAAGTGCAAAGGGCCCGAGCAGGGAACAAGCACAGCATATTAAGGAACAAAATTAAAAGTGCCAGTGTAGCTGGAGTATCCTGAAGGGGAAAGAGTGACACACGATTGTCATAGAAACAGACAGGAATCAGATCATGTAGGACCCTGTAGGCCATTAAAAAAAAGTCCAGTTTCTAAAGGCCACTGTAAAGCCATCGGAGGGTTCTAAGCAGGGGACTCATGTGATCTTATTTTAACACATTTTAAATATAATTTATTTGCTATGAAATATCTCTTTGGCTATGGTGTGGAGAATGTACCATGAGGTGCAGGAGGGGAGGTGAACGAAAAGGTAGAATTGAAAGACCACTTAGGTTCTTGCAGCTGCCTGGGCCAGATTTGGTGGGGGCGGGGATGTAGCCGTGAAAATGGTGATAATAGTAAGCTATGCAGAAGTGAGGACTTGGTGGTGGGGTTAATACTTAGCATAATGCCTTGCTCCTTGTAGGTCTTCAGCAAATAGTCATTAAATAAATGAATACATAAAGCTCCCTTCCTTTCTGAAGTGCCAGGATTATAACCCTCACTCCACTGATGCGATGAAGAATACTGTCAGTGATCATTCCCAAGCCCAGTTTCATTTTGTAGTTGGTAACAGGGGTTTTTGAGAGCTGAATTCTGATAGATCCTCCCTTCCCCCAACTGGTGGGCGGAGTGTGACGTAACCTGCCGCCTGGAAATACCTGAGTACCTAACCAGGCACCTTATATGGACTATACATTGAACCACCAATCCACACCTGCCAAATACCCTAAGCCCTTGCTCCTATGTGGACCATACATTAAGCCACCAATCAGCGTGCGCCGAGTACACTAAGCCCCCATTCCTTCCCATTCCGCCCCTCAAAAGGAGTGCCCATCCTGCATGAGTTGCTGTTCTCCCCTTGCGAGCCAGCCCGGCAGGTCCTTCTCCTCTAATAAAGCCTGTAGTCCTGGTTTTCGGCCTCTGTCTGATTTTTCAAATTCTAGCTCTCTTTTTAAAATATTTTATTTGCCATCCTCCCCCCTTTTCAGATAGAATTCTTTTCCATTTCCAAAGCAAATTGAGCGGGGGTGAGCTATTTCCCTGGGAGGCAAGGAGTAGATTGGTCTCAGGGGCTCTGGTTGCTGAGAGAGGCTGGGAGGGAGGAGTGATTTTTCCCTACTGCACTGAGGGCAAAAAATCAATGTATTCCTTTCTGTCATTTTCACCAAACTGTTTCATTATCCTTTGCACTGCATCCCATCCTACTAGGACAAAATGCAATCAAAACATGGATTTAATTTGACAAGGGGAAAGGGCCGCAGACACTGCGTTGTCAGTCCTGTGACATACGGCAGCCCTGATCTCTGCAAGAACAAAGATGAGTCAAGCCACTTTTGCAGATCAAAGGGAGCTGCCATACTGCGCCACTGACCCGCTTGTTAACTAATGGAAGAGAATGTCTGGAACACACGTCGCTCCTCAAATGCTCGCCAAGCCTCTAGAATTCTCTGGTTCTCCATAGTTGTAACATTAGGTTTCAAAAGTTGCACACACAGTCATAAAAGCAGAAAACCCGTTTTTCTTTGCAGAGGTGACAGTGAAATTCTTGCACCAGTCGAGAGGATTCCAAGGTCAGCTTTCACTTCCCTTAGCTCCCAGGACCCAGGAGGCCAGAGCCCCGCTGGAGCACGAAGCGCTTCCTGCTGAGCTCCTCCCAGCCCCCCACCACGCGGTGCTGTTTGCGTATTGTCCTTTCTGAATGTGACTGTGTTTTCCAGATGACATCCCGATAGCTCTCTCACCTCCTTATCACTTTTCTGCAAACCCATTTCCTCTCTGTCTCTCATATGTATTTTAACCAACCAAATACAAAGCCAGCCCAACTGCAGAACTGAAGTCAGTCGTTTGTATGTTTAAGTATTATTTTATGTTCTTCAGTCTTATGTTCTTAATTTAAAATGTAGAGAAGTAAAATATATTATCATACTACTCAAAAATAAAAGAGTGTGTGTGTGTGTGTGTTTATCACAATTTCCCATCCTGTGGGCCTCTGGCCCCCAGAAGAAAGAGAGAAAGAGAGAGAGAGAGAGAGAGAGAGAGAGAGAGAAATCAAATAATTGAATTGACACCTCCTCCCCTGGTAACTGACCTTTAGATCACTTCACAACAGACATTCCCTTTTGCTTAGCACTGGCTAAGACCACATTCCACTTGCTAAGACCATTATCTTTCCCCCTCAGGACCCGTGCAGAGAATTCTCCACCCAGAAAAAAACCCACCTAGAGTCTTTAAAATCTCTAACTCCCCGTCCCTAGGTGCTTGCCAGAATTCATAATTCTTTACTCCTTTTGGCCTCGTGCATTCCTCCTTCGGCGACCCTAACAGTGGGGAGCAAAGAAGGAAGGAAGGAAGGAAGGAAGGGAACATGCACTTGAATTTCCCCTGGGAGAACAGCTTAATTGCTTCATCAGACTTTATACCTATTTTTAAATAAAGATGTTCTTTAATCAGCTTTATTCCAGGTTTGGCACCAGCTCAGGAAAGGGGAGGTCACAGACTAGACCTCAAATATGACCATTTGATACAATTTTTGAAAAGTGATTGTTTGAGCCCTGACTGGGTAGCTCAGCTGGTTAGAGTGTAGTCCTGATACTAAGGTGGTAGGTTCGATCTCCAGTCGGAGTACATACAAGACTAAAAAAATTAAAAAAGATTCAACCAATGAATGCAGGGATAAGTGGAACAACAAATCTATGTTTCTCTCTCCCTTCCTCTCTCTCTAAAATCCATCAATCAAAAAAAAAAAAAAAAGAAAGAAAATGTCTGTTTGTGTGACTACGTGGGATGTGGGACTCTGGAAACTGTTCATCTTCTCTTCTGTGGAGACCAAATGCCTGACTATGTGAGGATGCACGTGTTCAAAAGCCAGGCGTGTGCACAGGGAGCAGTAGGTGACGAGCACGCTGGGTTTTCACTTGTAGCATTCAGAAGGAAGTCCTCCCTGACTATTTGATTGGTAAGCCCCTGGAGTAGGGGCAGTTCACATCCTTTCTTCCTCCTCTTGTGCTTTTCTAAATTTGCTTCAGCACACAGAGAGGAATATCAAATCGGGGAGGGTTCCTGTTTCAAACAGAATGTCTCTCCCGACGCCCCTCCCTTTCTTTCTCCCTTCCTTCGTAATTCAGTCAGAAGCCATGAGGCACAGCCCTGCATTGCAGGGGCCTGGCAGAGCCGGTCAGTGCCCATGTGAGGAGGCCAACTGAGCAGGGTGGCAGCTCTGTGTGGGTCAAGAAATTGGCCATCTACTAGGGCACTGGGCAAACAAGTAACTACATTGAAGTTAATGGGAACCGGGTCTCTCAGCTGTCAGAGAAAGGAGTTGTAAGTATGAAAACAGGAACACTGGAATAAACCCTGATACTGGGTGGGAACTGGAGGGAGCAGTATGAGCTCATGGTTAGATAGGTAGAGGTAAAGTAAACATAATTATATAGTGTGTGTGAGTGAGCAAGTATGTGTAGCCTCTATATATTCATCCCGAGCTCTGTCCACTGAGAGAGCCTGGGAGTAGAGCCAGTCTTTAGCAATAAACACACCATTCACCACTAAAGGGACTCCTTGGATGAGTCTGTAACATCTTTTTGCGCCATAAAGTAAGGAAGTGCTCAGAGAATAATGGGAACATTTCAGAAGAACCCAGAAGCCAGCTTGAAGGCATAGCCACTAACCAAATCTGGCATAATCTGAACATCAAATAATAATAATAATAATAATAATAACCCATTGAATAAAATAGGAATGCATGAGTCCACATTGACATAAACAAACAAATAAGAAGAGAAAGCAGTTGCTCACATGTTAATGTCAACTATTAAACGTAGAAGAAACAATGAAATTAAAAGCCACCATTTAGCAACCATATAGTAATAATTAATTCAAGCCCTAGCTGGTTTGGCTTAGTGGAGAGTGTTGGACTGCAGACCAGAGGGTCCCGGGTTCGATTCCAATCTGGGGAACGTACCTCGGTTGCAGGCTCCTCCCCAACTGGGGTACTGGTTGGGGTCGTGCAGGGGGCAACCCATCGATGTGTTTTTCTCAGATCGATATTCCTCTCTGTTTTTCCCTCTCTCTTCCACTCTCTCTAAAAATCAATGGAAAAATACCCTTGGGATAAATAATAATAATAAATTCAAGCAGGAAACATCAATGAGTATTCAAACTAGTGGATGAAATTTGAAGTGGAATAGTCACATAGTTTCACAGTATCTCCTTGCCAAAGAAAGCCTGAGAGGCACCACCTTAATAAATAATCAAAGTTAACATGATCATTAATAGCACAAAGCAATGTCATCGTGTTCCACCTGACGGGATACAGTGAGAAGACCACAGTGCAGTGCATCACCTGAATCCAGGCACAGCCCACACACTAACTGGCGTTAAATATTAATGAATGTTAAGGGCACAAAAGTCAAGAATGGACGGAGGAAGACTTTTAGATGGGAGACTAAAGAGACATGAAAACTATGTGCAACAGACAATCCTGGATTGGATCCTTTTGTGGTGAAGGTCATTCTTGGGGCAGTTGGCAAAACTTGAACAGGATTTCCGTGCATGTGGGAGTTCTTAGTATGATTATTGCAACTGTTCTGTGAGTTTAAAATTACATCAAAAATAAAAATAGCCCAGCCGACATGGCTCCGTGGTTGAGTGTCGACCTGTGAACCAGGAGGTCATGGTTCAATTCCCAGTCAGGGCACAAACCCGGATTGAGGCCTTGATCCCAGTAGGAAGCATGCAGGAGGCAGCCGATCGATGATTCTCTCTCATCATTGATGTTTCTATCTCTCACTCCCTTCCTCTCTGAAATCAATAAAAAAAATAAAATAAAAAGAAACACACAACAAAAAATATAAACAGTGTGTCTGACTAGTAAGTCCTTGTTCCTCCCAGGCCCATCTCCCCTGATCACCATTTGTGTGCCTTTGGAAACCACTTTCCTTTTCTGGGTCTTCTTTTCCTTATCGCAACTGGGAGCTTTGGGTGTGAATAAATAATCACTTTGGTTTTTCAGTCCAAACAAGTTAGCACCCTGTCCCCTCCCTCCACCCAGTTGTGAAGAAGCAGCATGTGGTTGAGCACAGGGACCCCAGGGTCTCTGTGCCCTCAGTGGCGGTGTGCCCTCTGCCGCTACCATCCTTGAGCGCAGTCATGGTGTCTACACAGGCAGGGGCCCTGCTGCTGGCGCTTGCTGAAGGGCAGGCCCACTGCGAGCATGACTCAGAACCACAAATGGTAGAACCGAGATGCTCAGCCTTTAAAGAGGTTCCTTGGAATGAGTGGAGGTGCTCGTTTCAAATACAGATTCCTGGCAAACCTCCTGGCCACTGGCTAAAAGGGGTCTGTCTGGCACCATTATAAGTGCATAAGTGGATAGACCCAGCTTGGCACAGAATCACAAATCCCATCAGGAACTTGGGTCTCCTTGTGTCTCTTCTCCATCAACCTTCACATGCTGTGCTTATTGCCTCAGGGTTGCAATATGGTTGCTGCTCCTTGAGCAAACCTGACCCAGTCTTGTCTACATTTGCATTTGTCTTCCCTCTCCTGGAGTCCTCTTCCTCCAGATATCTTCATGGTCTACTTCCTGACCTCCTGCAGGAATTTGCTCAGATGTCACCTTCTTAGTATGGACCTTAAAACTACAACTTCCCCCTCACCTTAGTACCTGGAACTCCCTATCTCCCTTCTCTGCTTTATTTTTCTTGACTACACTTATCACCATTATGTGTACACTATATATGTGCAATATGCTTTTCTCTCTCTCCACCCTAGAATGCAAGCACTGTGTGGATAGGGCTATCTGTCCTTCTGTTCACTGCTGCATCTCCAGCACTTAGAACAATACTTGGAGTGTATGGGTAGCAGATGCTAGTTTTTTGTTCAATGAAAGAATATACTTCCAGAAGGTGCATTTGAGTTCTAGGCAGGAAGAAGAAAGGGGAAGAGGAGATGGGAGATATCTAAATCAGGAAAGCAAAATAATTTCCCAGAAATCCCTAGCCAACTTTCATTTACATCTCCTAGGCCAGTGGTCAGCAAACTCATTAGTCAACAGAGCCAAATATCAACAGTATGATTGAAATTTCTTTTGAGAGCCAAATTTTTTAAACTTAAACTATATAGGTAGGTACATTGTTATTAACTTAATTAGGGTACTCCTAAGGCTTAAGAAGAGCCACACTCAAGGGGCCAAAGAGCTGCATGTGGCTCGAGAGCCGCAGTTTGCCGACCACGGTCCTAGGCCAAAACCATGTCACATGACCACCCCCTGCTACAAGGGAGTCTGGAAAGAGTATTTCTAATTGTGTGCACGTCCCTCCTTAAACAAAATTATTTGTAAATAAGGCAGAGGGAAGAATGGATATTGGAAAGGCAACCTATAATGCCCACCACATGAATCTATCCTGGACCTAATGAAGTGGAATCTCTGAGGGTGATAATTTTGATGCAGGTGAATTGTTGTAAGAAAAATGAACACAATAATAGAATGAGCCATCCTGGATGATGGACACACTGGTCATGGACATCTGTTTGGTTAACTGTTAGAGCATACTCCACCCTCCCTGTTATCCTCATCATCTTTTTTGGAGAAATACCTTTATTTGCATCCCTGCCCACATATACATGGTTACAGCAGTAGGGCTCTTGGAGATGTTATTCATATATCATGTTCCCACCCACCTGACCCAAAACACTGAATCAGAATCACATTACCATGAACTTGGCACTGGGACTGAGATGCTAAGTGTCTCCGGATGACTGGATCATGTAAACAGAGAGCTGCTGGCAGACATTATCTTCTACGTCGTGAACTGGAGCAGCTGAGGCAAGAGCAGGAACTCCACCCAGAAGGAAATGTGGTGAAAGAGAGAGGGTCTTTGTGGTGTCTGAGTCCCTGGTAGTAGGCCATTCCTGAGGCCTGGTTCTGTTCTCACCCTTGGCGTCCACTGCACGCTTCTGTGTTCTCATTTTGTTCAGGCCAGCTTAAGCGAACTTTTAGTCCTGGCTAAGAGTTTGCACACACACACTCCCCACCCCTAGGCAATGAAAACAGAAGGAAATGACTCTGGAGATCAGGTGCCCAGTCTTGGAGGAAGAAGTGAAACATGGCAGTTTCTTTATCAACAGTCAACAAAGGACTGGGCCAAGGGAGAGTTCTTCCGGCTGCTTCGTGGAGCTTTAGAAAACCACCCTTGTCAGCCACACGGGTGAGCCCCCTGCTAATGCGGGGAGTAAGTGCTTCTAAAATAGGACTGGAGGTTAAGGGTCTGCAGATTTGGTCTTATTTCCAAGCACTCTGCCCGCGGCTTCCACTACCTGTAAAACATGCAGGGTGCCTATCAGTTCTCCTGAGGTACCGATGGCTTGGACAGGTAGTGTGGCACAGAAGAAAAAATATGGGTTCTAGAGCCTCCAAGTCCAGCGTTATTACTAACCGTTGGCCAAGGCTCCGCACACCTCGTTTTATTGCACTCCATTTTATTGTGCTTCCTAGGTGTTGCGTTGTTTTTGCAAATTAAAGGCAAGACCCTCCATGACAAAAAAGATTTGAACTCTCTTTATGATAGTAGTCTGGCACTGAAGCCATAGTATCTCTGAAGTATGACTATAGTCAGTTGCCCCAAATGCCACCTATAAACCAGCGGCAATTATTCCCACCTGGGAGGATAAAATGAGCCTAACATAACACCTGGCAAATCCTGCTCAAAAAGCAGAACCCCCCCAGCCTGGAACCGTGTCACAGGCAGGGCTGGAGCCTGGTGTGGAGGCAGGGAGCCCCTCCAGGAAAACCGTCATTGCCAAAACAATGGTTCACGGCTGTGTTGTGCAACAGACCAACCTCGTACTCTCCTGGGAGTCAGGGGCTCTGTGTTTGTTTTCTTAGCAGCAACTACTTTTCATTTCCTATGAGACCTCCATGCTAGAGGGAGCCAATCGCTAGAACCCAAAAGGGAGGGAAAAAGGCCCTGGGAAGAGACCAAAAGGGAAAGGTAGTCTTTATTTTAATCTGACACCCACCATGTGCCAGGCGCATCTATGTGCTTTACCATATACAAATCATTCGCTGTTCTAGCCTCTCTTGGCTGATAAATGGAGGCGCAGTCGGGGCAGAGCTGTCAAATGCTATTGACAGTTTATCTGGACAGCATCTAGGCAGTTCTGAAATCTGCTAATAGTTCAGAATTAACGGGGTGGGGACGCTACAAGAACATGAACAGCTGCTGCCTTGGCTCTGGCACAGCCTTCAGCCTGGAGCCTGGGACCTGCCTCTCAGCCGTACTGGGCAGACGGGTACTCTTTTATTAAGCAGCCAGTCCCCTTTTATTAACTGCAGCTGGGCTCCCTGTGCAATTGAACCCACATGAGGAAAACAAGGGAGAGAGAGATGGGAGAAAATAAAAATGGGAGTAAAAGTAGGAAGAAACAAAGGGAAGAGAAGGCCGGCAACCAACTCGGTAACGATACTCATTCCTTTATTATTGACTGTTAAGTTGAACAGGGCTGGGGCCTGCGGGCTGCTGGCAGCACCAGGGTGCAGGTGCATTTCTTGTCATCTAAGCCAAGGAGATAGAGGGCAATGTTTTATATATATATATTTATATATTACATATGTAATATACGGGCCACTGCATCAGCTGTTGTCCTAAATAAAGACCATAGCGACAGACATGGAAATTTGGTCCTAATCAGGGCCCTTACTTTGTCAACCAAATGTCTGATACATCGAGAGAGAGAGAGAGAGAGAGAGAAACAGAGAAGCTGAGATCCAACCACCCCAGTGGCCCTGTTCCCAGCATATCTTACGCTGAGTGTAGAGTATCCCCGGTGGAGTTAAACACACAAACACGCACACACATACACACATACACAAAACTGCAGGCAGGAGCTCCTCCTCTGACCATACCTCGGGCCCAGCCCTCAGACCAGGGGTGGTGAACTTGGGTAGATTGTGCTATAAGACTGTGAGGGTCAAATGACCAGACAATGCAGAGTCAATGTGTCCAAGTGCGAATGGGGTGACACGTGCTGCTTCATCCACAAACGAGAAGGAGGTCACTGGGAGAGGCTGCTCAATGCAGACCCGGAGGCCCCCTGTGCCCAGGCCACCTGGGGGATTTCTACATACAACTCCTGTCCCAGCCTCAGTCGAATCAAGTATCTGAATTCTGAGTCTCAAATAATCTCTTGGGCTCTGATGAAAAAATGTTATATCCTTGATGGACAGGAGCAAATGGCAATTGAGTTTGCCCAACCATCTAGTCCAGAAATTGCAGCAGAAATGGCAGCATATTGATTTAAAAAAAAAACACAACACAAAACCCATAGCTTGGTCCTCAGAGCAGAACTTGAAAAGTGTAAAAAGGGTTAATTTCCTGATGGAAAGAGAATAACCAGGCAATCAGCCCCACCGCCACCTCCCACACACTAAATTTCAGGCAAATCAGTCAATTTTATGATTTTATATAATGAGTAAATTCCTCATATTCTAGGAATTGCAGACTCCCACTAATAGGGCATTTTAAAATCCTAAACCATTGGTTTTCTCTCATGATTACCTCTTCAACCCTCCATCAACACACATACTTAAAAAGTCAATGAAAATTAATCTCTTTTCTTTTTTTGGTAGAAATTTACTTATCACTTGAGATACCTGGAGACATCTTGGGATGTCACAAAAGAAGACGGAGAGCACTTCCTTAGGGACCAATGTGCACAATGCCGAAGATGGGGTTGGTCAGTTTTCCACAAAACAGAGCCCAACACATGTGACTCAGAAGCAGGGGTAATAGGCCAAGCTGGCAGATCGTGCCGGGTCTCCGTCTCCTGTGCTAAATGAAGGGGGAAGCAACAGGTTCCGATACCTTTGTTTAGCCGGGGGGGATAATGACATCGCTCCCTCCACTATGAACTGGGACCCAGGCAGCTACAGGGAAGACATTTGAAGCAGGAAGGAGCAGCATCTCAAAAACAGGGAGTTGGCTTGACCACTTGTTGACCAAAGTTACTTCTCGGAGGGGCACAGACACAAAGGACATGGGAGGAGAGGAGGGACTTCCCTTGGTGACTGTCCACAGTGTCTCCATTACTGTTCCATTTCCTGCAGGTCCGAGGAGGCACCAACTGTTTGGTTCACAACTCCTACCCAAGGCTTGGGAAGGTGCGCAGGAAGCAGTCTGGGAAGCCATGGGTTCTTGGCAAGCTGAAGAGCATGGGCTGGGAGGGTGAGGTCTTTCAAGTCTTTGAGAAGGAGCCCAAGAAGCTGAGCAGGGTTTTCTGAGGCCCAGAAAGTGCTGGGAACACTGTCAGGCCCTCTCCTGTCCTCAGGGGCACCCAGCATTTTCCCAGTCCCAGAAGGTGCTTAGGAGCTGCTCACCATCAGCATAGGAGGAGATGGAGATTTTGGAGACAGGTAGAAAAAGTCCTCTCTTCTCAGGCACTGGCCACCTTCCCTTCTGGGGAGAACGAACAGGGAGGAGCCTGAGGTCTGACTGGGGGGTGGGGGGTGGGGGGTCTATAGTCAGCAGAAAAGGAGGCTATGCAGTGACCACGGCAGGCTCAGGCGAGGGCCTCTCCCCCACACTAACTGAGCTCCATGAATAAATAACGTTAATTAAATAAAGGAGGCTGAGAAGAGCAGGCAGAGGCACGGTCTGCCAGAGTCTCACCCCCTCACACATACAAACACGCACATGCGCGTGCACACACACACACACACACACACACACACACACACACACACACACACCAAGCGGCAGATGAGATGATCCAGGGTTGGCGGTCCCATCCCAGGCGTCTGTCAGATGGGCAGCCTAACTGAAGGTTGTCACTCGTGGTCCAGCACTGTCGTGGGGCGCAGAGCAGCGGAGGCCAGTGAGGCGTGTGCGGTGGAGGGTGGAGGCCGCTGAGGACTCTGGCACCTGCAGGGGGTGGGGACAGTGGGTGAAAGGGGAGGTTGGGAAAGTGCAGGAAAGAGGACAGTGAGGACCGTCCATTCCCTCACCCTATTGCTGTAGAAACTCCTCCCCCACAGCCCCAGTCATCACCCCCCTTCACACCCTCCCGGTAGCCCCGTAGCCCATGCAGTCTCCCTGCCTCCGACCCTGAGGCCACTGCCCACTCTGGTCACGGTGGTACTGACCAGGATCTGGATTTTCGAACTTTTGATGTGGAGGGTCTTTCCAGAAAGCTGTCCAACCGCATGAGCCTCTCCATGTGTAGTGCACGGGGATCTTGGTCTTGGTCATGAGAGAATTCCATCTCGAAGACAGTGGGAGGGGACACATCCAACTCCAGAAACATTATGTTTTCAGCCTGTGGTAGGAGCATCATACCAGACATAAGCAGCAGCCCATGACTGTACCTTCTGGGCACTCCGTAAATACCGGGTGTAGCAAGGGTGATGAGGTAGGTGGAGGCAGCAGAGGCTGTGAGCATCACCTCCCCTGGGCCCTCTCTCCCCTCCCCCCTTCTACTTTCCAGCTTCTTACCCTGTACCTGGGGTGGGACCCCATTGCCATGGCAACCCGAGCATACTGGCTGATAGGCCTCTTGTAGCCCACTGCAGACGTTGGCCGCTTCTTCATTTGGCTGTTATTGCTGTAGGGGAGAGGCTATATTAGAATGGATTTCCTTCAAACACAAAGGGAAGATGATATTCTGAGGAAGTAAGTATCATTCAGGTAGACAGGAGGCCCTGCAGACTGCAGGTTCTGGAATTTTCTTCTCTTTGCTCTAATGCAACCTCACAACTAAAAGTAGTATAGCATAGAAAAACAAACAAAAGCAGTATCACACAAGGAGGCACATGTTTCTTCACTCTTGCTGCTTCAATTATTTCCCACAGTACCAAGGGTTGCTTGAGGACTGGAATGAAAAAAATCAAATTCAATTTTTTTTTTAGCTTTCAGATTCATATACTAATTTCACATACTCCACAAAACCACTGATGACTAGTGGTTCTGCTTCTCATTTTCCTTCATAGGAGTTAGCACAACAAAATGACTAAAAACTCAGGCTTGAAATGCAAGGGTCCAAAAATAGCCAAAACAATCTTGAAAAAGAACAAAGTTGGAGGACTCACATTTCCCAATTTGAAAGCTTATTACAACGTTATAGTAATCAAGGCTATATGGTACTGGCATGCAGACAGATACATGTGTCAATGGAATAGAACGGAGAGCCTAGAAATAAACTGTCATATTGACCATAATTAATTTTCTATATGGGTACCAAGACCATTTAATGGAGAAAGAATAGTCTCATCAATAAATGATACTGGCAAAGAACATATAAACATAGCCATGGACACAGACAACAATGTGGTGAGGGACAGAAGGAGGGGAAGGTAGGGTCTAGCCCAGGGGTGGGCAAACTTTTTGACTCGAGGGCCACAATGGGTTCTTAAACTGGACCGGAGGGCCGGAACAAAAGCATGGATGGAGTGTTTGTGTGAACTAGAGACATGGACACATGGAACAGACTGACAACTGTCAGAAAGGAGGAGAGAGGGACTGGATGAAAGAAGGTGAAGAAATTAGCCAAAGAACATATATGCATAGCCCATGAACACAGAGAACAGCACGGTGAGAGCCAGAGGGAGGGGCGGCCGAGGGCTGGGTGGAGGGTGGCAAAAGGGGGGAACGTGGGAAACAACTGTAATAATGTCAACAATAAAAATAAAATATAATTTTTAAAAAGTGATACTGGGTCAACTGGATTATGCACAGGCAAAAAAAATGAGGTTGGACCCTTACCTTGCACCAAATATAAAAAATTAACCCCAAATGGATCATAGACTTAAATGTAAAAATCTAATCTATAAAACTTTTCAAATAAAACATAGTAGTAAATCTTTATGCTCTTAAGTTATGCAATAGTTTCTTACCTATGACAACAAAAGCTCAAGTAACTAATGAAAAAATAGATAAATAAGACTTTATGAACACTATAAACTTTTTGCTTCAAAGGACAGTAGAAAGAAAGTGAAAAGACAATCTACAAAATGGCGGGGGGGGGGGGGAAATATCTGCAAATCATGTATTTGATAAGGAACTTGTATCCAGAATCTATCAATAACTTTTATAAATCAACAACAAAAAAGACACACAACCCAGTTTAAAAATGGACAAAGAAGCTGAATAGCCATTTACAAATGGCCAATGAGCACATGAAAAGATGCTCAACATTAATTACAGTCAAACCTCGTTTCTCAAATGTCTCCCATCTCCAACAATTTGGTTCTCGACTGTTCACAAAAAAAAGATGTCTCAGTTGTTGACCTAAACTTCAGTTTTCAACCTGACAACCCTTTCGTGCTGAACTGAACCAGTGACTTCTTGGTTCCTGGATTAACGCTCAACCACTGAGCCACACTGGCTTGGGCATATTTTAAGATAACTATATATATATATATATATTTAATATATATTTTTATTGATTTCAGAGAGGAAGGGAGAGGGGGAGAGAGAGAGAGATAGAAACATCAACGATG
>NW_005367354.1:2141043-2145425 GCF_000412655.1 Myotis brandtii | reverse complement strand
CCCCCCCCCCATTAAAAACAGTGCTGCTGTGAACATTTCTGTACAGGTATCTTCAAGTACCTATTCAACAGATTCCCGGGGGTAAATACCCAGGAATGGAATGGTTGCATTATAGGGTATGTGCATTTCAACTTTACTAGATATTGCCAAGTTGCCTTTCAAAGTGGTTAATCCTATGAAAGTTTCCATTGCCAACTCATGGTATGTCAGAATTTTTACTTTCAGCAATTTGATGAGTGTGATGTATTGCTTTATTATTAGAAACAAACAGAAAAAGATAGAAAAGAATACAAGAAAGTTATTTTAATTTAAAAACAACAAACCACACAGGTTTTGGAGGAAGACGGACCGGGGTTTGAATGTTGGCTCTGGGAGCTTTGAGACCTCGGGAAGTGGCTTCCTCTCTCTGAGCCTCGGCTATGGCAGCCTGTCCTCCAGCAAGGCTGAGAGGAACCAAGATAAACACCGAGCACGGACACCACAAGGACTCTGCACATGGCCCCTGCGATGGTGATTTATTCTCAATGCCACTTGCTAATTTCAAGCAGGGACACAAATGAGCAATGAAAGAAGCCAAAAGGCAGACAGCTAGAAGACAGAAGAGGGGACGAAATTCACAGGCAAGTAATTCACAGGTAGGACGCTCTGTTCTTGAATAGAACAAGCCAGGCAGGAGCCCACGAACAATGCCTGCCGTCTGCAGCGAGAGTGGTAGCATCCTTGTGGTTCATTGTATGAAAGGTAAAAGTGCGGGGCCCCACCTGGGGTCCCTGCTGACTCCTCTTTATGGAGGAGGGCAAGCAAGGATGAGGCTGCAGAAGCCCCACCTCTCGGGCTCTGCTGCGGTGGAGCCCCGGGGGCTGTGCACCCGAGAGAGTAGCATCGTGACAGCTCAGAGGGCAGCGGGGAAATTAGTAAAATAATAGCTAAGCATTTATAAGGAGAGCCTACAGATCCCATCTGAATTGGACCACAGCCTCCTGAGGTGCAGACAGGGCAGACACCATGCAGTCTTTGGTGTCCAAAGTCATCCAATTAGGAAGAGACAGGAACTGAACCTTCCCGGATATTCCACGATGCTGTACTGTCTCAGGAGTACACGTGAACTGGCCTGGGGCTGAGGGGCGCCTTGAAGGCTGCAGGCTCTGGGAACAGGACAGAAGGACACGGCTGGGCGGGGCGAGCGGAGCAGTGGATCAGTGTGAATTGGCAGCCTGACCCCACAAAGATGCCAGGGCTATTCTGGGTGGCATGCGGGAAGAAGGGGCTGGGGGAGGGGAGTCTGTAATTGGGACACCAAACTCCCCATCTACTCCCTCTTCTGCCCCAGGCCTACTCTCCGTGATTGACCCTCTGCAGTAGGCCAAAGAGCTAAAGTTACAATAGAATTTTGTGAACTGTAAACCATGTGCTACAGACATTGCCCAATATCCAACCCTTAGAAGATAATTTTGTATAAACACAATTAAAAATAAAGTCTATTATGAGAAATAAAAAATGAAAGGTCATACTTAAAAAATTATTGCTAGAGCTGGTTGAAAAATTGTTGGTGATGAAGGAAGGCACCTCACCTGAAGATGTTGTGTATTAACCAGTAACCACATAGAGATAATGATGGAAAAATAAAAGATAGACTTCCAAAATAAGTTGATATGGGCATGTTTCAAGAGTTGCCTGACAGCCCTAGCCGGTTTGGCTCAGTGGATAGAGCATCGGCCTGCAGACTGAAAGTCTGGGTTTAATTCCGGTCAAGGGCACATGCCGGGTTGAGGGCTTGATCCCCAGTAGGGGGCGTGCAGGAGGCAGCTGATTATGGATATTTCTATCTCTCTATCCCTCTCCCTAAAATCAATAAAAACAGGGTTTTAAAAAATTAAATAAAATATATCCCTTCTCAGTTACAGATTATAGAAGACTAAAGAAGCACGACAAATGCAATGCACCATCTCAGGTGTGTGGGTTGAGGGAGGGGGAGGAAACGACCATAAAGGACATTATTGTGGTACTGGCTAAAATTGAATATTTGCTTATATAATAGTATTGTGTTGATATAAAATTTCCTAAGTTTGATCATTGTATGGTGGTTATGTAAGACAATGTCCTCATTTTTAGGAAATACAAGTGATGGGCTAGGACATCCGCCACTTAATCTCAAATGGTTTGGGTGTTGGGGTGAAGGAGTTATTAATAAAACAAGAGGTGGCAAAATATTAATTGGTGAATTTTCATGAGGGTATATCGGAATTCTTTGTATTATTCTTGCAATTCTTATTTTTCAAAATAAAAAGTTTAAAAAACACATCCCTTCCTCAGGTTCTCTCTCATCCCATATCTAGCCAACACAAAGAAATCCCTCCATCTGCAAACTTGAAACTGAAGTTTTCTAAACACAAGATAACCCTAGAGCAGAAGCTTCACTAGCATTTCCTTCCAGCAGAGGGCGCTGAAGTAGTAGTTTTTGAGCCCGGCTTCCTTGTTGGAAGCCTTACCTGGAAGCTTTGAAAAAAAAAAATTTTTGTCCTGAGATCCACCCAAGACCCTTTAAATCAGACTCTTTGTAGCCCAGCTTACAGGTGATTCTAGCTTCGGCCAGGGTGGAGAATGTCTGCATTAGATGCTGCACTACTGTGGGTCTCTACCGGGATTGGAAAGGTAGATTTTAAGTGCAAAATGACACGATTGAGAAGTCTTCTACTCATGAACTTGCCCCTTACAAACCTGCGTAGTGTCACCTTGGGGAGGATCAGCCTTTCAGAAAGTAGTCAGATGAAGCGGCATCTGATGCTCCAGTGAGAAGCTACAGACCTACACAGCTAGCTTCCCAACCCCGCTTAGGGGAGACTCCCGCCCTATCTGGGCATTAATATTTGTGGACAGAGAGAGCAAAGAATCTCTGGGCAAGAGCACTGGTATTTGGCCTCCTAAATACCTCTATGTGCATCAGTGAGTCTACAAGACTAACACAAAATCAAGGTGTCAGCAGGATTGGTTTCTTCTAGGAGCTCCAGGGCGGAGTCTGTTCCTTGCCAATGCCAACCTCTAGAGCAGCGGTTCTCAACCTGTGGGTCGTGACCCCTTTGGCGGTCGAATGACCCTTTCACAGGGTTCGCCTAAGACCATCCTGCATATCAGATATTTACATTACGATGCATAACAGTAGCAACGAAAATAATTTTATGGTTGAGGAACTGTATTTAAAGGGCCAGAAGGTTGCCCTAACTGGTTTGGCTCAGTGGATAGAGCGTCGGCCTACGGACTGAAGGGTCCCAGGTTCGATTCCAGTCAAGGGCATGTACCTTGGTTGCGGGCACATCCCCAGTAGGTGGTGTGCAGGAGGCAGCTGATCTATGTTTCTCTCTCATCGATGTTTCTAACTCTCTATCCCTCTCCCTTCCTCTCTGTAAAATATCAATAAAATATATTTTAAAAAATAAAAATAAAAAAATAAAGGGCCAGAAGGTTGAGAACCACTGCTCTAGAGGCTATGGGCATTCCTCGGATATTTTTGCCTCACAGCTACGTCACTGTGGTCTCTTGTTTCTGTTGTCACATCTCTTACTTCTAGAGTCTCATCTTCCTCTGCCTTCCTTTTTTAAGGACACTTGTGATTACATTGAAGGTCCACCTGGATAATACAGGATACTCCTCCTCAAGCCCCTTAATTTCATCAGACCTGCAAAGTCTCTTTTGCCAGATAAGGTAATCTTCACAGGTTCCAAGGACCTACAGAGCAGAAGCCTCACTAGCATTTCTTTGGAGGCCATTACTCAGTGTTCCACAAGGGTAATTTAGAGATTCTGCGTATCCTTTTTTAGTTAATGGTGTAGTAATTTATTTAATGTGAAATTTGTAATCAATTGTATAAACTTGCAATTTGTAGTAATTTGTTTAATGTGTCCATCACTAAGAGTAATATATAAATTGAATGAAAATATATACTAATTTAAAAATAAACCTTCTATACACACAGATTTTCAATGAAGGGACAGTGGTCCAGCTGAGTGAGGCAGTTACTCTGTTGGGTTTGACTATCCGGCCTTGTTCTTCATGGCTACCAGCAGAGGGAGCTGCACACCCACCCAGTGGACTCAAACTACCTAAGGGCTAGGATGTGGAAACAGGTGGAAATGCTGAATCACGGAGCTGAGTGAAGCTATAAAGGCTGGGTCCCACCTCTATCATTTCCTGATCTAGTTACTTCCCTGTATTCCCCACCGGACTTGAGTGCTGACTGAGTTGGATTTACCTTCTGTCTGCAGAGTCTCCCATCGTGCCCAACACACAGGAAGGTAAATATTAACTATTGCTGCTGCTCTTGGCACCAGACAAATGAAAATTCATCAGACTGGCCAAATGTTAGCATTCACTGGGATTGCCAAGAG
>NW_005367354.1:2137079-2140980 GCF_000412655.1 Myotis brandtii | reverse complement strand
CTTTCATATAAAATTTTCTGCATCCCAGGCCAAGGAGAACATTTTTTGGGGGGGTTAGGGGGACACCCTTCCTTCATGGAGACCCCTACATCAGGTCCTGGAAAATCCATCCTCCATCTGAACCATCCTCTTCGCTCTCCAATCTATAGAAACCTGTCTCCCCACAGGCCCCTGGCCACCTCCACCCTGGCCCGAGTCCCGAGGCCCAGACGACTGGGTGAGAGACTCACACGCCGGCTGGCACGAGCGGCTGGAACTTCCACTGCTCCTCCTCACAGTCCAGGAAAAGCCGGTTCATGATCTTGTTCTTCTCCTCAGGGGGGATGAAGTTTTCAATAATTAGGTACCTGGGAGCAGAAAGGAGGTAGGGATGGGAACTGGGGAGAGGGACCCCACACGTATCTGTGAAGTTGAAGGATCAGAAGAAGCAAAGAGGCAGAAGGAAGGGACACAGGCGGAGAAACCACAATGTTGCGGGAGGGGAAATAGCAGGCCTTGAACATAACTTCTAATGCAAAGAGTGTCGGTTCAGGCCCAAAGGGGTTCCTTCTGGCCAGCACCCAGCCTGCACTTTGGGGGAGTTCATCAAATGCAGGCTGAGGAGGGAAGGAGGTAGAAGAAACTCCAGAACCTGGGCCTCTCCCTCATCCCTCCGACACGTTATCCTAAGACACATGGACTCATGGGTGACAGGCGGAAGGAGGCCTTCAGGAAGGAGAAGATCCTGTCGGGAGAAGCACGGGGCCCACGGGCTGGCTGTGGACCAGGAATGGGAAGAGGAGGGAGCCTACTTGAGCTTGAGCTCCCGGGTCTGCTCATTCTGCGCCTCCTCCAGGTCCTGCCGCACACGGATGTACTCGTCATGCTGGTCCTGGATCTCCGCCTTCACCGCCTGCAGCTTGGCGTAGAGCTGCGTGGGGACAGGTGCAGCTCAGAGGCCACCCGGGCTCAGGGTCCCAGGCTCAGCACAGGATGAGGCCAGGGCCATGTCTGAATCTCCCTCCCGCGGCTCCACCACCAGTCAGGACAGGCGGTCCAAAGGCTGCCCTGTCTCTCCTACATGCTGGCCTGTTACCTGCTCTCTCTCAGCTGCTGTTGGCAGCATGGAATGTTCAAACTGGAAGGGACTCTGGGGACCTTTTAGTTCAACACCCTCTTGCTATAGGTGAGGAAACTCATGCGCAGACTTGCTCAAGGTCACAAAACTAGTTAATAGAAGAGCCGGAATCAGGGCCTAAGTCCAGGGCCTAAGTCCAGGGGTCTAAGCCAGTTTGGAAGGTGAAGCACCCCACTCCTACCTCTCCAGGGGTTCTCAGAAGTGGGGGTGTGGAGGGCAGCACTGACCCCGCTGCCCCACTCCCAGCCACGGAGGGTGTGTCCCTGGAAACTGCCACTGTGACTGGGCCGCTGCCTGGCCTACTCTGGGGCAGCCACATCGGCAACCCTAAGAGCTCTCCAGGTTCTTACTAGAATCCAGGCTGAGACTTGCAGCTTCCTACCCTCGACCCTCATCTCATGCACACACGTTTTCCCGGCATTGCCTTTGCAGGGTTCTGGTGATGAGATATTCTCATCCCTTCACATGCCCTTGAGGGCCCCGTGTTTCCTTCTTGGAGCTCCCCCAGGCTCACCACTCCCCTGGCCCTGCTCCAGGCCCAGCTATCCAAACTGTGACTCACTGGCGACACTGCAAAAGGGGAAGTTACCCAGGACCATGAGGACAATCACCCTGGAGACCAGAAATGATGGTGTTCCCAGCCCATCAGGCCTAGCCTGACCCAGGAGAAACAGCTCTGTTCCACCCTAACACCAACCCCTGCCTTCTCTCCTCCTCACCCCCAGCAGCCCAGGCAATGTCACTGGGTTCAGCAGTTCAAGCAAAGTGGGGAGAGGACCTAAAAGACACACCCCTTGGACAGGTGACTGTCCCTCACACCCCCAGACCCCGTCCTGCTGTGGCATCTCACCTTCTTGAGTTTCTTGGTTTTGACCTCCACCTCCTGTTGCAGGGATGTGTAGGTGCCCCGGAGCTCCATGGTCTCCTCATCTCGGAGCATCATCTCCTGCTGCATCTCCCGCTCGTGGCGTTTCTAGGCCAGTGCAGGGCATAGGGGCTCAGAGCAGCAGCACATACCAGGGAAGGTCAAGGGAGCTCAGGGACAGGCTCACTCTGCCTCCCGTGGGACATGGCTTCCCTATGGCCCCAGCTGCCAGGAGGGAGAAGGGAGAGTAGCATGGCCCTCATCCGTGGCTCCCACCCCAACCTCAGTGGAGCCTCTCCTCTCTGAACCTTCCTCTCAGCTCCTATTGCCATGCCTTTCCTAGGCACTGCCCCTGTGGATGAAGACCCAGCCCTCGTCACTGGCACATTCCAGAGGTGTCAACCACTTACACAGATGTCCACATACGGGCTTCCCAGCTGCCTCACCACCTCCCCACGTAGTGTTACAGTTGACTGATAAGAGCAACAAATTGTGGTTCGTGATGATTCGGGACATAGCCATACACTTGGCCAAGGACTCGCACCTTGTGGAAGGCCCAGGAATGCGTACCAGGTGCTGTGGAGGCTGACATGGTGGAGAGCCACCACTTTCTCTCACCCACCAGCTAGCAGTGCCCCTGCCAGAGACAGGCCCTGGGCTGGTGGACCCATGGGATCCAGGGCAGCTTGTCTTAGGTTCTCGGCACTGGTCCAGGGATCCCGAGTCAAGGATGGCTTACTGCCCCATGCCCCTCAGACATGACCTCAAGGCCATGCGCCTCCAGGGACCTGAAGCCCCAGCCCTACCTGCTCGGCAATCTCCTGCCTCTTCAGTTCCAACATCTTTTGCTGCTCGTTTGTGTGATCCATGATGTTCCTGCCCCCGATGAGCAGCTTGCTCTCCATGGCCTGGGGATACAGATGGGGTTAGAGACAGGCTTTTTAAAGGGGCACAGGATTCCCAGGCTGAGAGGTTCTGCTTCCCTGCTCTCTGTGGTCCTTCCAAGAAGAGACACAAGACATGTCCCAATGGGGCCTCCAACCAGAAGGAAGCGTTTTCCTCCAGCTTCTTGGGCCCCAGCACAAGGCGCCCATTGTTGGCAGGACCATTGGGTGAGAAAAGGAGAGGGAATCCCTCAGGGGACGTAGGGCACCTGATCTGTTTGCTTTGGATCCAGATGGAAGGTGGTTCGCAGGCCTGGGAGGGGGTGCAGATGGCAACCTAATCCTGGCGATCAGCACCCAGCTGGTGCTCAGGAAGGGGAGCTCAGAAGATAGTCACTGGGGGGCCCAGCTTTTTGGATGACTGTCTCCCGATGCAGGAAGAGGGATCTCAACACAGGCAACGGAAGAGCCTAGTTGTAGGCGGACATGGAAAGCAGAAGAAAAGCCAAAGGCAGAAGACTCTGTAATACTAAGGGGCACATGGGGCCCCGGAGGCACATAGCTTTGGAGATGGCCAGACGGGGTTCTACCCACTAACTGCAAAGCCTTGGCCAAGTTACCCGCTTCAGTTCTCACATCTAACATCAGAACCGACTATGACCCAGGATGGCTACCAAACATTCGCTAGGGGCTGAACTAGACCCTTAACAGACATTACCTCTGTCCTTACCCTGAGAGAGGTAGTATTACTTTCTCTGTTTTTAAATTTTTAAAAATTTATTTTAGAGAGAGAGGAAGGGAAAGAGAGGGGGAGGGAGGGAAAGAGAGAGAAAGAGAGAAAAACATCAATTGGCTGCCTCCTGCACATCCCCCCTAGGGATCGAGCCCACAACCAGGGCATGTGCCCTGACCAGGAATCGAACCGGTGACCTTTTGGTGCGTGGATGAGCCACACTGGCCAGGGCTACTCTCCCTCTTTAACAAAGAAAGAAATTGAGGGGAACTAGCCTCAGGTCAGGCAGGTAGTTAACAAAA
>NW_005367354.1:2118554-2137027 GCF_000412655.1 Myotis brandtii | reverse complement strand
AAACTCCTAGCCCAGTGCTTGGCACAGACATTCCATGGGTGCCTGCTGACTCTGAAGCTTAAATGGTAACAGATTTGTGTGAGCTGTGTAAATTGTGACTACATGAAATGCATTTTCTTTTTTTTAAAATATTTATTTATTTCAGAGAGAAAGGGAAAGGGAGAGAGAGATAGAAACATCAATGATGAGAGAGAATCATTGATAGGCTGCCTTCTGCATGCCCCACACTGGGGATCAAGCTCGCAACCCGGGCATGTGCCCTTGACTGGAATCGAACCTGGGACCCTTCAGTCCGCAGGCTGACGCTCTATCCACTGAGCCAAATTGGCTAGGGCTACATGAAATGCATTTTCACTGTTGCTAGTCAGAGGTGCTGCCCCAGGGCACTCAAGCTGTCCTCTGATTTCATCCCAGGCTTCCTGGAAGGTTGAAATCACCTTGAGCCACCAGGAAATATCGGCTGTCTCCCCACTGGAATTTTTCCCAGTGGAACCAGCTGAGCTGCCTGAGTGTTCTCAAAGCAGTGGGTGCTGTCAGAAAGGGACCCCTATGCCACCTGTGAGACCCCATCACTGGGGACAGAGCAAGGCAGGGGTTCAGGGTGCGTTTGGGAGGTCAGAGGTTGAACTATGTGACGGTGCCAGAGGACACTGAGCAAAGTTGGGTCAGTTAGAGCAGCCCCATGCAGCCTTGAGGCCAAGGAGAGAGCTGCTGCAGGGAAAGGCGCCCTCCAGTGGCTGCCTGTCCTCGATACCACACCACAGCCACCTGCTGCACCTGAACCTCCCCAGGCCCTGCTTGGGGTTAATGTCTCACCATTCACCCCACCACAGATCACAGGCCTGAACTCATCCTAGACTCCCCTTTCACTCAAGGTGGGCGAGCAACTCCTTACATTCTGTGTCCTAGGCACCTTGCCTACTTCACCCGAGTGCCCGCCCCGCATCTCACACACCTCCCAACATCGGCCAGTCCTCAAATCCCATCAGGTCTGTCTTCTTGGTGTGGTTCACACCATTCTATTCTTTTCAGCCTCGTGATAGCTGCTGACTTCACTGCGATCCTCAGGACTCACCTGGACCACTGCCATGAGCGAGTCACTGCCTCAGTTTCCCCTTCCATCCATCTCCACATGACACTCAGAAGAGCCACCAGAAACACAAGCCTGAGTGTGCCTCTCCTCTGCTGCAAACTCATGCACTCCTTACGGGATAGACACCCAAGTGACAGGCCAGTGGGCTGCCCTAGCCTCCCAGTCTTCTCTTACCGCTTACTCCCCGCCCCCACGGTGTGCTCTGTACTCTTCCAGCTCCCAGGACGTGCCGAGCCTTTCCACCACGCTGCTCTCTCTTCCCACACCACGTCCACCCGGAAAACCGCTACTTCTGCAAAGACGCAGCTTGAGCATCTTGGGACTTTCCTCTGATTCCCTCCAATCTGCACATTCCCTCCTCTGGCCTCCTCAATAACCAGGACACCTTCCTGCTGTTCTGACGTCACATCCCACTATTGGTTTACGTCCTGCCTCTCCTGAGAGCTGCTTCAGGGCAGGAATCATGTCTCATCAGATTTCGGTGTCAGGGCTTAGCACAGGGCTAGGCACAGAGTAAGTGCCCAATCAATGTTTGATGAACTGAAAGGAAGCCGTGGGGTTGCTCCAGAGGGGGGCTCCAGGTCCTTTCTCTGGGCTCTCTCATCCCAGCTTCAACGGACCAATCCACACTCACTGTTGCAGGGCCAAAGGGCAGAGCAGCAGGGGCTGGGCCTCTTGGACACCTGTAGGAGGGACTGGCTGGGTGTGAGGAGGGAGAAGGAGAGAAGGCACGAGGAAGCCACCTAGTGCTGTGGGCCATGGATGACGGGTCCCTCCAACTACCGGGGAAGGGAGTCTCGCGGGACCACCACATTCTGGGACGTACTTGGCCACTCCAGCCCGGAGTCCTTGCACTTCCCTTGGCATTGTATTTAACTCCAGTGTTCTTCAGTCTTTGCTAGCTAATAAAAAGATACTAGTTCTCAAACTTGGTTACATATTAGAATATGGTTACATATGAAAGCTGAGGCGCTTTTAAAATACCCAGTGCCAGGCCCACCGCATTATCCCGGTCCCTTCCACTCACAGCTGTGAGAACTAGGACAGGGGCTCTCGCGAAGACCCAACAACAGTAGCTGCTCTGTTGTTTCCTGCCTGATTTAAAGACTGGGCACTGGGGTGGAGAGTGGGAAGCACAGGACAAGCAACCAGGAGGAAGAAACCCATTATTTTCTTTGTACCTACTACGTGCCGGGTTTATCACATCAGATCCCCCTTTAAGCAGTGGGTCTCAAACTTCCATGTATATTAGAATCATCTTTGAAAAAACCCAGTGCCCAGGCTACACCCCACTGCCAGTTAAACTGGAATCGGGGAGAGAGGGCAGGGGGTGAGGTCCAAGCACTGGTGGTTTTGAAAGGTTCCCAGGTGATTTCACGGCGCAGTCGAATTTGAGAATCGCTGCTTTTTGAAGTCTCCTGAATCAGCATTACTTGGGAGCTTGTTAAAATGCAGAATCTCAGGTCCTACCAGACCCAGTGAATAAAAAAACTGCATTGTAACGAGATCCCAGGTGACTTTAAGGGGCATATTATTAGCACCGTCATTTTTCCAATGAAAACGCAGAGAGGTTAAGTAATCCATCCAAGGTCACATCATGGACATTAAATATAAATGGAGAATCCAGACCCAGGTTGGCCTGGCTCCAAAGCCCATGTTCTTTCTACTGCAGACATTGTGTTGAGTGCTCCAGGAAGCAGAACCTGCTAAAAGAAAAGCAACATGTGTCCAGCAAGAGAAAATCATATCTGACTAATCCCCAAGGTCATTACCATTCGTGGGAAGCCAGTGGCCAGAATTTTAGAGGTTAAAATGCTCCCGGCAAGGTTCTTCATCAGAGGTTATTCAAAGTTACATGGTGGGCGAGGAGATGGAGAAAGGGAAACGTTTTCTCATAACTGAAAGGTGGATTAACAAAAGGAAACAAATACATGGGCGTCCCTCGAGATGGAAAAGTGTTCAAACGTTAAATGTTGGGGGGACTGATCTCCGTTGGAAAGCGTGCGCTGGTGAAATGAAATGCCCAGCTTCACAGATGCGCCCACATCCTTCCTGGTGGTGGCGCACAAGAGAATCTCTAGGCTGGGTGAGCCAACAAAAAAATGGCAGATAAGCTTCAATGATAGTTTTACAGTTTGGGAAAAAGTACTTCTAGCCCTACTCATTAAAGGGTAGCTATGAGCAATCAGTTATAAGCCAGAACGGGGGGCAGGGGAGTAGAGAATCGATCTCTATTGTTCCCAGAAGGCATTGGCTTAATATGCTGCCACAGCTAAAAAAGCCAACAGCATCTGGCCAGCCACCATCGTGAAGGCTTTTTAGAAACGAAACAACAAGCATTCTATCCAAATATAAAACCACGACGAAGCTGAATCTGGAGTACTGTGCACAGTTCCCTCCCTGTATCTCCGGGGACACGAAGGAAAGAGATCCAGAGGAAGGCGGCTAAAACCATTCAGAGAAGGGCTATTCTAAGAGACTTTAAAAAATAGGACTCTACTCTGCAAAGACAAAGGAAGGTTAGAGGATAGGCCTGGAAACCATACAATCAAGAAAGGTGTGAAAAGCAAAGAGCCAGACCTTTCCAATACGTCCTGGTACACAGAGTAAGAGCTTACACCTTGAGTTTTTAGGAGAAACAAAGGGAAGTTCTACTGTTTACGGTGATACATTTATGGAATCTGGCATCTCAGGAGCATGAAATCAAATACTTAACAGTTTATGCCCGGCCGGTGTGGCTCAGTGGTTGAGCGTTGACCTGTGAACCAAGAGGTTACGGTTCTATTCCTGGTCAGGGCACTTGCCGGGTTATGGGCTCAGTCCCCAGTGTGGGGTGTGCAGGAGGCAGCCGGGTCAATGATTCTCTCTCATCATTGATGTTTCTATCTTTCTCTCCCTCTCTCTCTCTGAAATCAATAAAAATATATTTTTAAAAATAGAATAAATACTTAACAGTTTATTAAGGAATTCTGGGGACATATTTTTAACCTTTTATTGTCTTCCCCTCCTTTCAGAAAAAAAAAAAAGCACTAACATAAAAATAACCAGAGAAATAATATGAGAAAATACTTCACATTTTTCTCACCAAAGCTAATCGGCTTCGGTTATATCCCTGTTTTTATCAAATTTTCCATATGCACACATCACTTTTTCATGGCATAAATACAAGCTTATGTCCTGCTATTTCCACTTTATCAAATATTTCAAGCATTGTCTGTTACTTCCATAATGCTGATGACTGTAAATTTAATGATTGCATAATATTTAGAGTGGATAATTTATAATATATCTAATTAACACCCATTATAAGATTATTATTGGTTGTTTACAATGTGTGCAATAAACATCCTTGTCCATATAATTTGCTGCCTTTTAAGGTGACTTTCTTAGAAGGAAATTTCAGGGGTGGGTAAAGGGTTACAAATAATTTGGGTATCTTAGAACATACTGTCAAGTTACCTTTCTAATGGTTCATACCACTTAAACTACTGCCAGCAATAATAATGGAACCACTTTCATTAGAATATCATACGCATGAGTTCTTATTATTTTTTAATTGTCTATAATAAGAGATATAAAATTGAGCCTCCCTACTTACTTTATACTCCTATACCTTAGAGGCCTGATATCCCCTTTTACAAGATACACTTTTATGCTTTTTTGGGGTGATTTTTAAGTGAGGAGGTAGATCTCTGACTCAAAACAATTGTTTATTTAACCACTTTTCTACCTAACCACACCTAGTACCACGCTCTCCTCATTCAACATTCTGCCTGACAATGTCCAAATTGGTTCAAGAACTAGGTAACCAACCCATTTGGACATTATGAGCCAGAATTTGAGCTGCTAATCAGGCCTGGAATTTGATGCATAAGCCAAGACTACGAGGCCCCCATCCCCATGACAAGATTCCCAGGACTGGGTTCTGTGTTGGTTCTTGCTAATCCACCTTGGTTATGGACCTCTTCTTTAGCACCTCTTCTTCTGGCTGAGCCTGGACTCCATCAAGAGCATTCCTGGATGATGCCTGACTGCCCATTATCACCCCATTCTGTTTGTTCACTGCCCCAGTGTTTCTCTGCCTGCTCTGCCAGAACCCAGCACAGACGTGGTCTGAATGACAACTGAATCTGCCTTATCGGTTACTCGCCAAACCTTGCCCACTTGCCCAGCCCACACTATCAGCCATGCCTGCCTGACAGAACCTGTATTGTGCTAGAAGAGGGGGTTGGCCCTGGCACGAAATCTGTGGGTGGGCCTCCATCCAGGTGCAAGGTCTCAGTCCCCTCCTTCTCCTCAGTCTCAATTCATGCCGTCTGCTTTACCCCCACGCTCTGAAATATGTCATGCATGAGCTTCAATTCTTTGCTTAGAAACAGGCTTTTTTTTTCTTGCTTTTGTTTTTTATTTTCCCCATTTCTCTGAGGATACCAGTGGCCACCTTCTCCTTTTCCGCAGAGATCCCTATCCTTAACGATCACCTATGGAGAGCAGGGAGGGACAGGATGCCTCCAGTGCCTAGGCCCACTTCAGGCTGGGGGTAGTAAGCAGAAAGACAGGAAATATGGGCTTCCTAGTCCCCAGGAAAGGTTCTCTGGAGCTCTGAGCTGCCCGAGTTTCTGCCTTTGTGATCTCTTGGACAAAGGAGTACCGGTGGGTGAAGCCTGTGGACAGAACTGGGTTTAGTCCGGCTGGTTCTAAATACATCCAGTGTAGCTAAGAGGCCAGCAGAGGCAGTGGGGGCAGGAAAGACAGGTTGGGAGTTCCAGGCACCATGGTCTGACTCTGAAGAGAGAGATACAAATCACATGCTAACTAGCTGACCTCAGGGAATCATCAACCCTAAACGCTTTGGCTTTACATATAAAGAAACTGAGGCCCAGAGATGGAGTACTCTAAGCCCACAGTTCATAATGAAGGAAACTTTAAGTGTATTTGCTCCTATATGGACTATGCACTTTCCAGATAATCTCCCAATTTGATCTGAGTCTTTAAAAAAAAAATTATTGACTTCAGAGAGGGAGAGGGAGAGAGAGATAGAAACATCAATGATGAGAGAGAATCAGTGATGGGCTGTCTTCGACATGCGCCATATCGGGGATTGAGCCTGTAACCCAGGTAGGTGTCCTGCCCAAGAATCGAACCATGACCTCCTGGATCATAGGTCGATGCTCAACCACTGAGCCAAATCCTGATTCCAGGTATTAGAGGCAGGTCAGGTGCTACGGCAGTTAACTGCCGAGATCACCAGAAGGACCATGTTCGCTTGCACACATAGCTTGGGATATTCAGAGGCTCACCTTTTCCTGTTCCAGAAGCAACTGGAGTATAAAACCAGACGGCGGAGAAAGGAGGCCACAGCACTCGTTAAGTGCTGATCCGGAAAGCCAGAATGGAGACAGCCAGGCCCAGCCAGCCACTCTTCTGAGAAGATACCATCAAGTATAATTTACAAGGACAGAGAAGCCAAAGGGGCTCTTCCCTGCCACTGCCAGCTAATCTGCGACATTCTGCAGGAGCCAGGAATCTCAGATACAAGTTGCCATGTGCCTGCAGCTGGGCTAGGTCCTTTTTACATTAATCATCAAAGTAACCTTATGAGATAACGAATATGATCCCCATTCGACATAAGAGAAAACGCAGGATCAGACAGGTGAAGTGACTTGCACAAGGTTATGGTGCCAGTAATTGGCAGAAGTGATATTTGAACACCAGCCTCCTAATTCTAAGTCCAGTGTCCTTTTCCGTCTTTCACAGCTTTCTCCCAGGTTCAGGCAGGAAGGCACCTTGGAGAGAAGCCACATTTGGTATTTGCACCTCTGTCAACTCAGGAACCATCAGAAAAGCTCAGAGCACCTTTTCTTCCTCTTCCAGGCAGGGTGCTGAGAATGCTTCTGCTTTTGTGAGGCTCTGAGATGAGTAGGTTAGAGTTTTTAGCTAGGAGTTTGGGGGGAGGCTGTCATTAGCATCCCTAAGAGAAGCTCAAACCTGGAATGCTCATGGGAAGGGCCACCTCACAAGTTCCAGGGTAAAATGATATAAAGAGTGCTGGGAGCCCAGCCGGCATGGCTCAGTGGTTGAGCATCGACCTATGATGGTTCGATTCCTGGTCAGGGTACATGCCTGGGTTGGGGGCGCGATCCCCACTGTGGGGCGTGCAAGAGGCATCCAATCAATGATTCTCTCTCATCACTGATCTCTCTCTCTCTCTCTCTCTCTCTCTCTCTCTTTTTCTCTCTCTCTCTCAATAATAATAATAATAATAATAATAATAATAATAATAATAATAATAATAATAATAATAATAATAATAATAATAATAATAATAATATATTTTAAAAAGACTGCTGCGAAAGACAGCCTGGGTCCTTGTCACACTCTGCCACCCTGTTTGCTAAGGCATCGGGCCCTGGACTTCAGTTTTCTCATCTGTAATATGGGGAGAATCCCCACTACCTTGCAAGCTTTGGGTGAAAATGGTGAGTTGGGTAGTAGTTGTGAAAGCACTTGGTAAATGATAAAGCAATCAAACATCAGTGGTTATTTGCTGTTTCAGTATCTAATGGACATTTACCCACCACTCATCACAAAGAGCAAAACAAAACAATTCGCACAACAGTCTCTTAGGAAATACAGTTATCCCCATCACCACAGGCTATTTCTCCCTTGGCGGCTTCCTGGTTGTAGATCTTGAGAAGCCAGCAAGAAGGGAAGAAGAAATGAAAGAGAAAATGGTGAAGGGAAGAAGAGTGCTATTTTCAGTGATTCTCTGTCCTGGGATTGGACACAAATCAGGAGTCTCATCAAGAAGCAAGGACAGTTAGAGATCAGGAAACATATGGGCTGGAGAGTGAGGTGAGCTGGACTCTACCCCAGCCTCATACTGGACAGGCAGGGTATGGATGCCCAGAGTGCTTCAGTTCACCTTGAAGAAAAGCAGGGAGAAAAAAGCCAGCCCATCTACTTCAGTCCTGACCTTCATCTTTCTCCCCTAATTCCCTTCTTTGTGGTATTCGACAAGGTTTCTCTTCAGCACCAGGGATGCAAATCCAGCCAGACAATAGAATGCTACAGTGTCAGAACTGGATGAGACCTAAGGATGCATAAAGTACAGACTCAGCGTTTTACAGGCCCAAAGGGCTTAGTGGGTAGTCCCACATCATACAGCCTCCAGCTGCCAGACAATGCTTGGTCATTCCTCCAGCCCTCACTGCCCCTCATTCAGGCGGATCTCTAATCCTGGGCTCCTGACCCACTGCTTCCAAGGCGAATCCACAAATGGTGCAGAAAGCAAGGAAACATCTATTGATTACTTTAAAAAAATATCTATATCTATATCTATATCTATATATAGATATATAGATATAGATATTTTATTGATTTTTTACAGAGAGGAAGGGAGAGGGATAGAGAGTTAGAAACATTGATGAGAGAGAAACATCGATCAGCTGCCTCCTACACACCCCCTACTGGGGATGTGCCTGCAACCAAGGTACATGCCCTTGACTGGAATCGAACTTGGGACCCTTCAGTCCGAAGGCCGAAGCTCTATCCACTGAGCCAAACCGGTTAGGGCTGTTGATTACTTTTTACAGTCCCTGGGAGGGGCACTGACTTGTCCCAGATCGCCAGATTACCAATAACTGGGTATCATTGAGTATTATTATCAACCCTGGATTTCCCTCAATTATGCATAGCTTTAAGCCAATCTTCCAATCAGGTGTGAATACATTTGTTTTTATATGTTTTCTCCTTTCACAAATTTAGATTAGTTTTTGTTTAATTAGCAAAGTAATATATGCTTGCCATAAAAAAAGATAAAAGTAAAAAAAAAAAAAAGTATAAAGTAAAAAATAAAAGTATCCCTTCCTATTGAAATCCTTAGAGATAATCACTATTAGTGAGTTATTGTGATTCTTTCTAAAAACTTAAATTTATTTTATTATTATTTGTTTATAAATATATTTTTATTGATTTCAGAGAGAGGAAGGAAGAGGGTGAGATAGCAATATCAATGATGAGAGAGAATTGTCGGTTGGCTGCCTCCTGCATGCCCCCTATTGGGGATCGAACCTGCAACCCAGGTATGTGCCCTAACCCAGGAATTGAACCGTGACCTCCTGGTTCATAGGTCGACGCTCAACCACTGAGCAACACCAGCCGGGCTAGGAATTTTAATTTAAAACCAAAGTTAACTATATCTACTGATTTATGTTCTTGGCCATGGCTACTCCAAAAGATTTGTTGATTACAGAAATGAGTGGCGCTCGGCTGAGGTCAGGGGCCAGGGGCTTGCATCACACAAAAAGGCAGATGAGTTAAGCATCTCAGTAAACAAGAGCTCCCAGGGAGATCTGGCTTAAATCCTTCTTTTCTGAGTTCATAGTACACTGTGGAGGTTAAGAACATGGGCTTTGGACATAGGCTCATATTCTGGCCCTAACACTTCCTAGACATGTGACTATGGGTTGTTTCTTCCTTAATGTGCCTCAGTGTCCTCATTTGTCACACGGAGATTAAAATAGTACTACTTCTTATGGTACTATTGTGAGGATTGAAGAAAACAATGTACATAATAGAGCAGAGTGCTTGGCATTAAGCATGCACTAAAGAAATGGTAGCTACCATTATTCTTGTTGTGATGATTTTTCTGCTGGCGCACCTCGAGGAGAAAGACAGAATTACCTAGCGCTATAGAAACAATTCAACTCAGGGCCTGGTACTTCTTCTGGTGAGTACATCTGGGAGAAAAAGGAGACAACTCAAAAGTTAATCTGACTAGGAGTTAATGACCAGAAATGTCTCTGGATATTAAAAATTCTAGATACACCAAACCACAAGGGCAGGTGCCCTACAGGCTATGAGCATAGAGATCTGTCTTACATGGCCGGCAGGGCTGAAGGACCTGTGGGAAGAAGACCAAACTCTTATCCACTCAGACAGGCCACCTGGTTCAGCTGCTCTCAGAAGTGCTCCAGACTGGCCAGCCGCAGCAGGCTGGCAGGGATGCCCTTCTCTAGCTGAATTCCGGGCCCTTCCTCCTAGTCCTCAGTGCACAATGAGAACACTATCACAGCCACTTCATCCAATCTAGCACTATCCAGGGCTGAAAAAATGACTCAGGGCAATATGATAATACACTCATCCAGCCAACACACATCAACAGAAACCCAACACTTGACCAAAAGGCCTGCTGAGCCTCCACATAACTTGAAGCCCAGAACCTCTATGGAAATGTATTAGTTTTATATACCTCCTGCTGGTCAAATCGTGACAAAATGCCCCAGCTTATGACAATTCTGTTAACAGATCACACCGCCAGGGAAGAGAAGGAGTATAAGTCACTGATTCCATCAACGCCAAGAGGCCATGGACTCTGATGCCAGACACAGCTTGGAGCACTAGTCACTTATTATCATGAGGCTTCTCTCAAGGGTCATGGCTGACTCCGATTGCGGGGGGGGGGGTGCACACAATCCCTGCTCACCCAGCCCCATAAACCTCAGTGTCTAGTATGGGGCTGGTGTCCTTGGGGACATGTGGATGGAACCAGACCAGCTTAGGAAAATTAGATGCTCCCTATATTATTGGGGGGTCTCTGGAGACTGGGTCTAGCCCTATTTGGAGACTAACATCAAGATCAGGACAGTGGAATGGCACTGAGTATTTAACTCTCTCCTCTACACTATGTTTTCCCAATTGGGGTTTCTTCTCCCAGAAACCCTACCCTTTACCCACTCGCTCTCTTTTCACCCTGACTCTATGACTCTATTTCTCTTTCCCCTCTTCACTGCCCGCCTCTATTTCTTTTCTGTCCTTCTCCTCATGTTCTTCTCTTTCTCCTCTTCTTTGCCTTGTTTTTCTCTAATTGGCCATGGTAGAAAGCTAAAAAAATTATCTTTCATTATTGGTTGAATTCAAACATTAAAATTTAAACCCTCTAATTTTAATTTTCAAAACAATGAAACATTTTATGTTTTATTCTAGAAAATTTTATCCTCACAATGAAGGACTTTTAAGAGGAAGAAACTCTGGCGTTCATCCAGTTCAATGGCGTTTCTTATACACGAATCCCTTTAGAGCACCTCTGACATTCAGTTTCTCCTTGAACACACATCCAGAGATGGGAGTCACTGCCTTTTGAAACAGCACAATTCTAACTGCTAAAAAGTTCTTCTTTATGTTGAGCTGAATATACTCCCATAATTCCCTTATTACCCAAGATACAAAAACACTGCGATCAGCCAAAGGGCAGTGAGGCACATTTAGGATAAAAGGATAGGGGTAGACCAGCTGGCTGTGAGGTTAGCCTATTGGAGTAGCTTGCTTGGGCAGGAAGATTGAAGAGATATATTGCAGTCAGACTCTGGCGGGCTTTGAATGCAGAGTAAAATGTGATGTGTTTGACATATGAGGAAGGTGGCCAAGTGAAAACATCCATTGGACCGTTGGAGGTAACACTAATAAACAGTTGTTACTTACTGACCACTTACATGCCAGGAACTATGCAAAGTGCTTATCTCATTTAATGCTCTCAATAGCACTATGGCATAGGTACTAGTATAATCCTATTTTATAGATGAAAAAACTGAAAAACAAAAAAACCTGAGGCCTCAGAACGAGTAAGTCACTAAATTCAGGCCTGCCTGACTCTGATGCCTGTGCTCTGAATACAATGCTCTACAAAATAAGGTCAGCAGAGAGACCAGGACAGGAGACCTCAATCTGGGAGTCGCTTACATAGAGGGAGAGAATGCCAAGAACAGAGGCCATAGGTTTCATCCCAGCCTTCTTCTGAAGGTGAGCCCCACTCTCCATTTCCAGTCTTGTACTTGCTCCTAAACTCACTGCATATCATCAGCTGACCATTGGATTTTGTCACCAGCTCCTGTCATTTTTTACTACCTTCCCAGTAACCAGTTCCAAGCCTGATATTCCTAATTCTTTAAGCATGAAAGTGGATCAAATTTTGTGTCAAACCAACCTGGGCTCAACTAGAAGTGCCATATACAAACCCTGAGGCTTTGGGCAAGTTACTGAACCTTAGTGGGTCTCAGTTTTCTCATCTATGAAATGGAAAGTCACAAGACCTTTCTTGGAAGGTGCTTATGGGGATTAAATGAGACAATTTGTATATAACAGATAATACAGTGCTTGGCATCTAGTGAATGTTAGGTAAATGGGATTATTAGTGCTATGACTGTTGTTTCTCAGGTTTAAAACTCCCTCTCTTACGTGTCCATGGATGGCTCATTCTGATGCTGAGAGGTGGGAGGAAGAAGAGGGACCCACAAAGGAGATGATAAAAAGTCAATGCAGTTTGTGCTCCCTGCAGTGACCTCATCCTTCTGACTTCTGGTCTGTAGGGTCTCTTCCACACCCACAGAGAGAACTGGGCTCCAGCCAAGACCCCCATTCTCCCGCCAAACCTTCTTACTTGGGGATCAACAAGCAGTGTTGCTGTTTCTACCTCTTCCACTCTCTTCAGCTGGAGCCTGCATTTTGTGTCATCTGTTGCCTTTGCCTCCCCAAACACCCTCCTTTCCCTCAAAGTATCTAGAATCAAAGTTTTAGAAACCCTCTAGTCCAATCCCTCAAAAACTGAAGTTTAAAATTAAAAGCCATTTAAAAGAAAGGTTCTTCCCTGGCTGGCGTAGCTCAGTGGTTGAGCATCGACCTATAGACCAGGACAGTGGTCGGCAAACTCATTAGTCAACAGAGCCAAATATCAACAGTACAACGATTGAAATTTCTTTTGAGAGCCAAATTTTTTAAACTTAAACTATATAGGTAGGTACATTGTTATTAACTTAATTAGGGTTCTCCTAAAACTTAGGAAGAGCCACACTCAAGGGGCCAAAGAGCCGCATGTGGCTCGCGAGCCGCAGTTTACCGACCACGGGACCAGGAGGTCACAGTTTGATTCCTAGTCAGGGCACGTGCCCGGGATGTGGGCTCAATCCCCAGTGTGGGGTATGCAGGAGGCAGCAGATCGATGATTCTCTCTCATCATTGATGTTTCTATCTCTCTCTCTCCCTTCCTCTCTGAAATCACTTAAAATATATTTTTAAAAAATTTCTTGCACAATTAAATTTAGTAAAGTAGGCCTTCTCCCAGTCAATCTGCACGCATCCATCATCATTGCAGTATGTGCACTGTGTGTGCACAAACACTTGCATTTTCACTGTGCACAGCCAACCTCAGTGCAGGTCTGTCTGGGACTTTACACCCCTCCCTCACAGGCCTAGTCAGCTATCCAAGCCCCCGGTGATATACGTAAGTATGGATGGCTAATGATGGACAGTAACAGGGCACTGCTCACAATCACACACCCTCACACATTTGCGCACTCTAACATCCCCTGAGGTCCATGGTAAATATGAAAGGAGACTCTAAGGAGACAGGCATGGTGTTTGTACACAGTGAGGGGAGAACAAAGGGAACAGGGAGCCTGGGGGTGGCAGGCAGGAAAAGCAGGCGAGGCAGACGGTTAGATGAGTCAAAGAGAGTGAATGAGGGCACTGGGTCGCATCAGCTATTGCTTAGCTGCCTCCAGAGGGTAGTGTGAACTGGAAGAAGGGAAGGGGGGGGGGGGGGGGGGGAGGCGAGAAGGGGAGTTGGTGCCATTACTCAGAAAGTGGACACCAGTTCAGCTCATTTCCAGGAGGGACCCAAGCTCTCGCCTTTTGATCTGGTCTCCCCTTGCCTCCTCAATCCATCTTGCCTGGCTCTGCTACTAGGGCTTCAGGGTTATGGCAAGGCAGCCGGGATGGCAGAGGAAGGAAGGAAGGAAGGGAGAGAGGAAGGAAGGAAGGAAGGAAGGAAGGAAGGAAGGAAGGAAGGAAGGAAGGCGTTAAGCTAACAACAAAGATGTCAGTCCTGGAGATCACTGGACCCCTGCTTGGCAGACAGAAGCCACCCGTGGCTGCTAGTGCCCTCCATTTATTTGGTGCTCTCAACATATTTCAAATACCCTCACACTAAAGGTCTCATTTAGTCTTCAGCACAGCCCTGTGAAAGAGGCAGGTCTGGGATTATCTCTGACATGTCCCTCTCCTCTTTTCCCTGTGGGTCCCTCAAGGACCCTCAAATTGCTTCCTCCACAGAAACATCCCCCATAGGGGCTATAAGGAGGTCCTCTGCCTCGGCTCCATTCCCGGCTTGCTTGCTGCTGTCTGCCCTGGGCTGGGTCTGACGAGAAGTCACAGGATATGGAATCATTCCCCTCTTGGAATTTCCCAGGCACCCTCCCCCTTTGCTTATATCTGAAAGCCTGACACAATGTCCATTTCACCCACTCCCCAGAGAGCTATGTCAGACTTCTCCTCATTAGGGGAATGGAAACCTGAGGCCTAGAGAGGCAAAGGCCTTTGCCCTGAGTCACATAGTGAGCAAACATGGAGGGCTCCGCGATGACTTAGGAAGAACACAGGACTGGGGAAATCAGAAAACCTGGGTTCCAGTCCTGGCTCCGCCCCTTATCAGCTGGAGTCACCAGTCACTCAACCTCTCCAGCCTTGGTTTTCATTAACTGTCAAATGGAAATAATACTCATCTCTTGGGGTTGCTGGAAAGATTATAAGAGATCAAGATGTCAAAGTATTATATAAAAATGAATTACTCTGATTATCAAGTGGCACAGGTAACGTCAGGATTATGGCATAATGGAAAGAGGCTGGGCCAAATATAGTTTGGGCTCTCCTTAACTCACCTGTGGGGCCCTGGGCATGTCCTGGCCTCAGTTTTCCAAGGCCGTGCCAGCTCTAACACAGGGTTCTGAGGGCTATGCCTCTGGTGCAAAAATTCTGGCATCAGCCACCCTGATGTCCTGACTGTCCTATAATCTGTGCCCCCACACTGCCTTAGATCCAAGCACCTTATTGAGGGAGCCAGTCAGTCCCCCACAGTGGGAGGTCCCGCTGGAGGCTTTGCTCCATCCCTCTACCCATGTCCTCAGGGCTGAAGTAGGCTTCGGGTACTCTCTTGGCCTCAGTGGCTTCTCAGCCTTAAGGATGGAGGGGGGTAGGGATGGGAAGGGGAGCGAGGGGCATGGCAGGTGGGCATAGGTGCTCTTGGTAGTGAAGCCAATGACTGATTGCCCATGTAAGATTTCCCAGTGGAAAGCACAAGACTGCCCGGATTCCCTTCCTCCTAGGGAGAGCTGACTAACACATCCTGCCTTTCACATCCTGCTTCTCCCAGGATGGCCCCAAATGTGCCAGGCCCCTGAGGAAGCAGCTCGGCATGACCCTTGCTGAGCTCATAGAGGCGAATTAAATACTAAATGTGCCAGGCTAGGGCGCCTGGTGCAGCAGCACATCCCCACAACACGGACAATGGCATCCCACTCATCTGTCACCACCCCAGAGGCTCCAGCCCTCCCTTTCCAGGCTGGACTTCCCTGCTCCCAGCCCACACTCCTGAGAACAAGGAATAAGAAATAGTAATGTTCTGCTGTCCTCAGGAAGTGACCAGCTATGGGTCCCTGTGACCTTCTTCCAACCCCCAGTGTTGATGGCCCCAGGGACCTAAAAATGCCAGGAACATTGAGTTATGGCATCTTCAGCACTAAAATTTAGCAGGTCTGTGGCTGGCCAGGCGGGGGCCTCTGTAGCTAAGCCTAGCCCCTAAGGCCTGGGGGCTCCCAGGGGGAGGGAACAGCTCAGGAAGGACACTGAGGCCTGATATCTCCCAGGGCAATGGGGAATTGGCTCTTACTGAAATGAGGCCTTATTCTGCCTCAGTTTATTAATACAGGTCAAAGAATGAGCAGATTGGAAGAGCCTCAGAAATCATCCAAGCCAATCTTCCATTTTACACAAAGAAAAACTGAGGCTTTAGGAAAAGAGGAAGCCACTTACACAAGGTCTCCAGGTCTCCAGTGTAGAGCCCAGTAAGTACTCTTTCCACCCTCTGCCGTGATCCCCCAAACTCCTTCTTAATGATACCATGTAATGGGCCTGCTCCGCATGGGCCCAATGGACCTCATTCACAGGGAGCAGAACCATTCCTAGTTCCACCTTGCCATCCAAGAACTGAAGAGCATGAGGCCCAAGGGTTCCCGCTCAGCTCTGCCACTTCGTAGGATGGTACCTTGGTCATGTCCCTTCTCTGAGCCTTAGTTCCTCGCCTGTAAAATGGGGATTTAAGAACCAGTTCCCCAGATGGCTACTGTAAGGATCAAACGAGATCACATATGTGGGACACTTTGTAAACTGTGAAGTGCTATCCAAATGTCAGATATTATTAAAATGGTGTGAGGTTTGAAGGTGCAGCAGAGGGAGGAGGTCACAAGTGAGGAGGCTATGCACGAGTGAAAACCCACAACCAAACGAGGCTGAGGGCCTGCCTGGCCACCCCATGGACCTGACTGATACTAGGGGCCACCAGCAGAGACTGACAGGCAGCAGGTCAGACCAGCCCAAGTCCATTGGCCTAAGAGACTGGCTGCCTGCTTTGTGTGTGTGTGTGTGTGTGTGTGTGTGTGTGTCCCTGTCCATCCTCCTAGGTACTCCAGGGAGGCTAGCCTGGAATTTGCCTGGCTTTTCCAGGGGAGCATTTGGCAGGAGGGCAGTGTATGGTGCTGGGAAGGGACACCTTGCTTCAGCCAGCTCACAGACCCACATAGGAAAGCCTGCCAGCCCAGATCCCTCTGGGGACCTCTGGGTGTCCCTGCTTCCTTGGGGACCTTACCTTGTATTTGGCTGCGAGCAGCTCTGTGGCCTGCTGCTCGCGCCGCAGTTCTTCCAGCATCTTCTCCTTCTCCTCCAGCAGCTTCTGCTTCTCCTCGCTGACCAGGCTTCGGTCATCCTGGATGGCTGCCTTCTCTTCCTCCAGCCGTTCCTTCTGCTCCTGCAGGTAATTCTCCATGTTCTTGTCCAAGGCTGAGTCCAGGATGGGCTGGGGCGGGCGATGGTTGTTGTTGTTGTCATCCTCCTCTTCGGCCACCCAGGCCTCGATCACTGGCCCCTCAGGGTAGCCGGCGGGGGCCGACACGGCCTTCTTTCTACGACTGCTCTTCCTCCGGAGCCGCTTCCCCAGCATCCCTTTCTTCTCTAGCTGGGCCTTCAGGCGGGCGATCTCCTCCTGGAATTCCCTCAGCAGTGTGTCCTTAGGGTCCTCGTTCACCCGGGGCCTGTTCTTGATGTTTTTGGCCCGGTTGGCAAAGCGCAGGGTAGAGAGGCTCTCATCGTAGCTGTGAGAAGCTGGCCCCAGTGTGGCCACCATAATGGTCTTGGCATTCCCCCCAAGAGAGTCCTGGAGCAGCCGGGTCAGCTTGGAGTCCCGGTAGGGGATATGGGTGCTCCTGTTGCCCGCCAGAGCAGCGATCACGTTGCCCAGGGCAGACAGCGAGAGGTTGATTTTGGAGGCTTCCTTAGGCCTCTCCCCACTCCCACCGCCCCCTCCACCGCTGCCACTACCTGTGGACTGTGTGGCAGCCCCTCCAGCCGTGTTGGGGCCCGCCTTATTCTGCCTCTCACTACCAGCCAGGTCCACCAGATTGAGCTTGCCCACACGGATATGGTCCTGGCCATCTGAGCCACGCTCACTGCACTCCACGGTGATGACAAAGATGGCGTGGGAGCGGGAGCTGACCTCATTCATGTGTGTGCTGCCCACTGCCCGGGTCTGGTTCCCCAGGTTCATCACATGCTCGATCTCCTTGACATTCTTGGTGACAAAGGAGGAGAGGTCCTTGATGTAGACACCTGTCTCTGGATTTTCCTTCAGCTCCAGCCTCTTGCCAGGCTCCTTGGAGAGCAGGTCTCGGATCTCCTCCTGGTAGATCTCCAGGTAGGAGGCCCGGACCAGGTACTGCTGGTTCTGGGAGCGAGAGATGTGGGTGAAGATGTGCTCGAAGGCATTAGGGATGACCCCACGCAGCTCGGGCTCCACCCAGGTCCCTTGCATTGTGTAGGTCTTGCCGGTGCCCGTCTGGCCATAGGCAAACACGGTGCCATTGAAACCCTGAAGCACCGAGTCTACCAGGGGCCTCACAGTTTCATCATACAAGTCTGCCTGCTTGGAGCTGGCATCATACACGGCATCAAAGGTGAAGGTCTTGGGCAGCTCCCCCAGGGCAGCACGGGGGTTCCGGAGGGTCACCTGGCCCAGTTTCACATCCATGGTCAGGATTTGCTCATGACCAGCAGCCTCCTCCTTCCGGCTGAGGGGGCGGCACCTGGCCACCACCTTCAGGGCCTCACTGCCCTTGGTTTTATTGGCCATCTTGCTCCTGTCCTTCCTGCCCCAGGGACCCGTCCGTAGGCTGGGCAGTCCTGCGTCCTCCCTAGGTAGGTATCAGCGGGGCCGGCCCAGCCCCGAGGCGCCGCTCTTCAATCCGCATGCAGCCTCCTAGGGTGGGGATGCTGGGAGGTG
>NW_005367354.1:2115927-2117530 GCF_000412655.1 Myotis brandtii | reverse complement strand
CCGCCGCCGCTGCAGTCCGGGCCTCCTCCGCTCTCTGGTCCTCGCTGCACCGGCTGGACAGGGAGAATTAGGCAGAATCTCCGGGCAGCCGCGGGAGCCGCGCCGGCCGGATGGCAGTGCCCGGAGCCTGCCCCATGCTGGGGCAGAAGAGCCCAGGCGTAAACAGCTACGGCAACAATGAGATAAAGGAAGAGGAAAATGGGATGGGGGTGGGCGGCAGAGCTGTCTTCTCAGCCTCCTCCTCTAGGGATCCATGGCGGGGGCTGCGGGTCCTGGGCGGCCGGGGGTCTCGGCCCTTCTGAGGGCAGAGGCTCACCTGGAGTCCTCCTCGCCAGCTGGGGGGTCATTCATTGCAGCCAGCGCTGCTGCTGCCGCTGCCGCCTCTGCCCTTCCCCGCCGCCACCGGAGAATGAGAGAAAAACAGAAGGCGATGGGGCGGAGCAGCGGCGGCGAGACTGATGTTGCCGCTGCGCTGTGGCCCCAGCTAAGCCTCCGGGCTTTTTTTCCCGGGACCGGGGTGCATCGCCGATCACCACCCTTAGACCCCTCCGGAATGACAGACTCTGGTGCCGACTCAGGTCCTGCGCCCACCAGGCGAGTGGCAGCGCAGCCACCGCCCGCCGTCACCCCACGAAGCCGAGCATGCTGGGAGTTGTAGTCCCGCCTTTGTTAACCCGGATCTGGCAGGTTGCTGCTGCCTTCTCACATCAGGGGAAGCCCCTCCCTCTCTGGCATGAAACTCCCAGCGTGACTGCTGAGGTTTCAGCCTACCTGGTGGGGGGAGGGGGGTGACCCACTACCCACATGTGTTCCCTCCACAGCCACCATCCTTGTCTCTCCAATGCGCCTGCCTTTCTGTCTGCAGACAGGTACATGTCACCCCTCCCCTTCAGGGTCTCCAGGTACCCTAATTCCTAATCTTTTCCTCACCCTACCCTGGTTTACTTCTGTCTTCTTCTTCTCTCTCCTGGAGCCACCTTCCAGCTGATTTTCTCCTCACCTCCTCTCCCCACATGCACCCCTCCTCCTCCACCAGCCTTCTATCCTATATAATATGCAAATAGACCAAACAACTGGTCGCTATGATGTGCGCTGACCACCAGGGGGCAGAACATTGCGGGCGTCGACAGCAGGTGTGAGCAGCGGCTGCTGGCCCGGATCGCCCCTGAGGACTTCTCCACCAACCCCTGCTCCTGAGGGGTGATTGGGACAGCAGCCACCACTAGCACCCGCTGCTGGTGCTGGCCCCAATCACTCTTTGCTGTCAGTGGGTGCAAGCAGCGGTGGCGGTGGCGGGAGCAGGGCTGCCAGCAGACAGGGGACCAAGGCGGGAGGGGCCGGGGGGGGGGCACGGAGGATGGGCCAAGACCCGCCCTTGTGCCCTAGCCGGTTTGGCTCGGTGGACATAGTGTCGGCCTGCGGACTCAAGGGTCCCAGGTTCGATTCCGGTCAAGGGCATGTACCTTGGTTGCGGGCACATCCCCAGTAGGGAGCATGCAGGAGGCAGCTGATAGATGTTTCTCTCTCATTGATGTTTCTAACTCTCTATCCCTCTCCTTTCCTCTCTGTAAAAATTCAATAAAATATATATATTTTTTTAAAA
>NW_005367354.1:2091010-2115751 GCF_000412655.1 Myotis brandtii | reverse complement strand
TTTTAAAAAAAAAGCCGGGGGGGGGGGGTGGGAGGAGACATATGTAATACCCTTTATAATACTTTAAGCAATAAAAAAAAACTATAATGCAATAATAAATAAAAAATAAATAAATAAATAAATACATAAATAAATAAATAAAAATAAATAAAAGACCTGCCCTTGTGCCCACCGCAGCCTCGTGGCCCACAGTTCCTTTCAAGGTGCACGAATACATGCACTGGGCCCCTGGTATCGTATAAAAGGCTCTCCATCTTCTGACTCTTGCCTAACTTCCTATCCTCCCCCATAGCTACTCTCCTATAGAGAGTCTGTGTTCCAGACATTCCTTCCTTCAAACCTCGCTTGCTAAAACCCAGGCCCCATTCAAGGAGCTGGACCTTCTTGTCCTCAAGGAGTTCACATTCTAAAAACCATGTTTTTTTCCCTTAACTGGCTGTGCTGTGTTGCATCTTTGTGCCTTTGCCCAGAGGACCCTGTCCCCCTTGTGTACTTGGCGCCCTGACACTTGGGTAGTTCAGGCACCTCCTCTGTGAAGTCTTCCCTGACCAATGTCTTTCCCAAAGCAGAAAGAGACACATAATTTGCATAAAACAAAAAACTCACATTCCAGTTCCAGTTTTGCTCTTCATCCAACTGTGTGACTCTGGGCAGTCACTTACCTTGCCCCAGCTTTAGTTTCCTCATCTGTTTAAGAAAAATTGGAAAGGGGGCAAGAAATAGTATCTACTTCTGGGATGGTTGTGAGACTCAAAGAATGAATCATAAAGTATTGCACCAATGAAAAGACTTGTTTTAAGCAAGCCCTTAATAACGTACATGACCTTGGATTGTCTGATAGCTCCTGCTTCCTTGAGCATCCTGGATAGCCCAGGCCTATGTTTGCTGTTCCTCTTTTGTGTCTTCATATTTTTTTCCTCTGGATACAAATCACTTATAATTCTTCAAATCCAAGGATGAAGCCAGTATCCTATCCATGTTCTACTCTGCAGAGTGGAGCTGAATCTGTGGACTGGGCCCCAGTTGTCCTTATCCTCCATATGAGATCCGGATAGAGGAGATGCTATTATCTGAAACTTTCAGGCCATTCATAGAGGCACCAGAAGAATCTGTCCATACAGCATTTTCAATCATGTTATTCTCTAGAGAGCCTAATTGTGTGTTCTTCAACTCTACAGAACCTATCTCCTTACTTCTTCCCCATCTTTAAGTCCCTAGGACCTGAATGCCAGCTCAACTGGAAGCTTAAGGCTTAGCTGGTGGCTGGTCCACGTCTGTGACTTCTTGGCCTTCCTCAGCCCTCTCTTTCTTTGATCAAGCTTAACTGCTTGTGATTAACTTGGCTTTTGAATCAATTCTTGGGTGGGGTTTTGGCTTTGTACACTAACCTCTCTTGGCTCTGGCAACCTGACTTCTGGATGGACGATTTGGCTGTTGAACGATTTTCTTGTTGCACTTGGCTTTGGTTTTTGGACTACCCTTTCTCTACTTTGGCTAACCCACCTGACTCTACAGTGCTGGATAAAACAGATCCTTTCCCCGTTCTCCCCACCTGATGTCATTACCTGTCAGGGCACTTGTCCAAATCCTCCCATATGGGAGGGATACTGGATTCCCATTGCTTACATAAAGTATGACCCTGAGTAAAATATTAAACTTCTGAGCAGCTATTTTCTCAGCGGGAAAAGTGAGGATAAGAATGCTTGCCTGACTCACAGGGTTTACATGAGGATTAAATGAGATAATGTATGTGAAAACTCCCAGGGCATAGAAGACATTCAAGAAATTGTAGTTTTCCTTCCTTTTATCCTTTGCATTCAGGTTGTTCACATTCTTTGTCTACCTTTTCAGCACTGTCTTCAGCCATCCTTCTTTCCTGCACCCTCTTACACACTCAAGTCTCCAGCCTTTCTGGTTCACTAAAGGTCCTCCAAACACGTAGTTTTTCATGTTTCCATATCTTTGCTCATGCTGTCCCTCAGCCAGATATGTCCTTCTAACTTTGTCCCTGCCTACAGAGCTTCACCTTCTATTAATTCTATAACTTGACCTTACATGGCTTCCACTTCTACAGCTCAATAGAGATTTCTCTTATGAAGGACATCAGTTAACTCCATGGCCAATTCTAGTGGGCCCCTTTCAATAGGAGCATTTGACATAATCCACTTCATTCTTTATCAAACTCTCACTGCCCATGGTTTCCATGATTCTGCACTTTTCTGGTATTCTTCCTACAGCTCCCAGAACTCGCAGTCTTCTTAACTGGTTGATCTCACTGAACCCCAACATTAAATGTTGAAGTTCACTAAGGCTAAATCCTAAGCCCCCTTTTTCTTCCAATGTCCCTCTCTGATGATCACTACAGCTTATGGGTTCAGTATTGTCTAAGTGATTCCTAAATTTGTATCTCCAGTCCAGACTTCTCCTCTGAGTTCCAAGTTATATGTCCAGTTCTCTAATGGACATAGCTACTTGGATAGCTCCCATACATATGAAATTCTATTTGTCCAACTGAATTCATCATCCTCCCATCCAAACCTGGTCCTCTAGGAATGGTCCTTAGCTTTATAAACAACTCTTGCCTCACCCTCAATATATCCATTCAAACACCAAATCCTATCAATTCAACTTCCTAAATATTTCTCAGATCTATCTACTTTTTCTCCAAGCTGTTATCTTCTCTGGCCTGACCTCCCAAAATACCTCCAATCTGGTCTTCCTAGGTGTGCTCTTGTCTCTACCCATCCATTCTCTATAAGGTAATCTACACTAATAAAAGAGAAACATGCAAATTGGTGTCACTCCGCTATGCCCACCAGCCAATCAGGATGGGTATGCAAATTAACCCAACAAAGATGGTGGTTAATTTGCATATGCAGGCACAGAGCGAAGACTGAAGAAGACAGAAGACAACTGAAGACTGAAGAGGCTTGCCTTCTCCACTGCGGCCAGAGCAAAGAAGCATCTAAACTTGGCTTCTCCGCTGCGGCCAGAGCGAAGGCCTGGGTCCTGGGTGCCGGAGGAAAACTGGTGCTGGCAGCCAGGGGAAGGAAGGCCTATTGCACGAATCTTTTCATGCAACGGGCCTCTAGTCTTTCAATAACACCTGACTAATCATATCACCAATGCTTAAAACCTTTCAAGGCTTCTCACTGCTCTTAAGGTAAAATCCAAATCATTAATGCAGCCCCCAAGGCCCTACATAACCTGGTACCTGCCCATATCTCCTGTCACATCTCATGCCACTTTCCACCTTGCTCTCTGGGCTGTTACAACAATGGTTTTCTTCAGCTCCTTTCCAACTTCCCACCACAGGGCCCTTACACATTCTGTTCCTATTGCATAGAACATTTATCCTCACCATCTTTGCCTAGGTAACCTGCTCTTCATCCTTCAGCTCTCAGCTTGAATGTCACTTCCTAAGGGCACCTTTCTTGACTTTCCCACCTAGTTTATGTCCCTTTGCAATATATTCTCATTGTTCCCTGAAGTTAGCATAATTATAATTAAGTGGTTATTCACCCACCTCCTCTGTTGTTCTTTGAAGACATAATATATCTGCTTCATTCAGTTTTGTATCTACAATGACTAGTCTAGTTCCTGGCATATAATATGTGCTCAGTAACTATTTTTATAAATAAGTGAGATAAATAAAAGCCCCTTATGAATATCACCTCTTCTGGGGATCTTTCTTTGACTTCCCTGAGTCTACCTTCTAACTAATCTTTACTTTTTTCATGATCCTATTGCTCATTACTGAACTAGTACCCATCATAGTCTGACTTATACTATGATTAACTGCATATGTCTCCCTTACCATAATGTATATCTCCTGAAGACAGGAGCTGTGGCTTTTGTCATTGTGCCTCATTTACCCATATCTAGCACAGTACCAAATACACTTTAGGTAATCAATATCGATGGCTAACCAAGTGAATGAATGTTCCAAGACCTTCAGGGCAAGAAAATGGGAAGGCAGAATAAAGAACAGTAATAAATTCTTAGGTTTGTGGAATACATTACAGTTAATAGAGTATTATCACATATATTACTCACTTGATCCTCATGTCAACCCCAGGAAAGGGGAAAATATTAATATTCTCTAATTGTAAAGAGGATTCCAAGCTTCAGACCAATTAAATAACCAAAGAAGGAAACCCAGCCACCAAGTGGCAAAGTCAATCTTCAGACTCCAAATCTGCAACCTGGGGTCTTTCCCTATGTCAAGGGGGGAGCTTACCATGGAGAGGGCAGAACAGGTGCTTCTCAGTCCTGGTTTGAATGACAGTTTCTTTGGAGTCCAGACCCGTCTTTGGCTTGGTAGGAGGCAAAAGCTTCCTTCCTGTTTCTCCTTTGACAATGACCGTCATTTTCTCCCAGGGGATTTCCACACCAGCCTCTTCTTCCAGTGTGATCCCAGTAACAGAGTGAAATTATACCAAGAAGACAGAGTTAGCTCTTTAGTAATCCTGGGGCCTGCAAATTTCCATATGCATGTAATTCAGGATTTGAGTTTGCCTTGTAAAACCAAGTTCTGCCAGCAGATGGAGACATGAGTATGTGACAGAATCACTGGATGAGCTCCAAGCTTCCGGCTTCTCAATCACTGCGACATTATCTAATTCAAGAGACACCCAGTTGTGTTCAAATCTAGATTACTAATAGCTCCTCTTTTCCTTCTTTCTCTGCTGTAATTTCTGGAGAATGGGATTTGAGTCAACTCCCCATCCCCTTCCCTAAAAGAATAGAAAAATCTAAATATTAAAAAGGCACTGTTTGCCCAGCCAGTGCGGGTGTGGCTCAGTGGATTGTCAACCCATGCACCAAGAGGTTACTGGTTCGATTCCTGGTCAGGGCACATGCCCAGGTTGTGGGTTCCATCCCCAGTAGGGGGCATGCAGGAGGCAACCAATTGATATTCCTCTTGCATTAATGTTTCTATTTCTCCCTTCCCCTCTCTCTAAAAATCAATAAAAACATATTTTTAACAATGCACTGTTCTTGGTAGCTTTGTTAAGCACCTAATAGGTGGGTACAGATGTTTTATTTAACCTTCACATTAACCCAGGTGGTAAGTGGCAGTACTAAGACTTGAGCAGTACTGAGGCTTGAGCCTAATTTCTCCAACTCCAAAGCCTGTGTTCTTTCCACCACTGGGCCCTGAGGTTTAGCTCCCAATCCATCCCCTCGCTGGACTAACTCTACCTTCTTTCAACACTTTCCTGCCTCTTCCAGCCTCAGGGGTCTCTTCCTTTCTTTACCGCCTTTAACAATGAACATCTGCTTTTTTGTTTTATGATGTGATCATATCACTATGAAAATATTCTGTCTCCCCAACTGCATTTCTTCTACTTTGCTATACTTAAGTTTCTCACTACAAAAGTAATTAAAGATCGCCCTGGCCAAAGGGTTGCTGGTTTGATTCCAGTAAGGGCACATGCCCAGGTTGTGCGGGGGTCATTCCTTGGTAAGGGGTATGCATGAGGCAGCCAATTAATGTTTCATTCTCACATCGCTATTTCTCTCTTTCTCCCTCTCCCTTCCTCTTTCTATAAAAGCCAATAAAAATTTATATTTTTAAAAAAGTGATTGAAGAACATGTTTGAAGAGCTTTCACTATATTGGGTTTCTTTTCTTTTTCTTTTTTCAATCCTCACCCGAAGATATGCTTGTTTTTTATTGATTTGAGAGAGAGAGAGAGAAAAAGAGAGAGAGAAACATTGATGTGAGAAACATTGATTGGTTGCCTCCCGTAAGTGCCCTGACTGGGATCGAACCCGCACTTAAGTATGTGCCCTGACCAAGAATGGAACCCAAATGGAACTCCAACCAACCGAGCCACCCGGCCAGGGCTAAGTTTTTAAAATATTATACACCTTATCATCCACTTTTTCCTACTCTAGATGCAGTCCATCTACAAATCCCATCTGGGTCCTGCCTACAAAAATCTACCAATCCTGACTCCAAAACCCTGTGTGCCACCACCACTGCCACCCTAGCCCATGCCACCTTCACCTCTTGCCTGGACACCATGGTAACATTTTAACAGGAAACCCTGCTTCCACCACCCTACTCTCCCTCCCCCACAGAACAGCCAGCGTCTTCCTTCTAAACTATAAATCAAATCACACCACTTCCTGCTCTAAACTTCCAATGCCCTCTCATCACTCTCAGAATAAAATCCGAAGTCCCTCACCAGGGCGCTCAGGCCTTCCGCGATCGATCAGGTCCCTGGTTACTTCTCCCATTTCATGTCTTCATACTCTCCCCTCCCCTCCCTCTGATCCAGTAACACTGGCCTCCTTGTTCTTCGGGCCTGCCAGGCACATTCCAGTTGCAGGGCTGAGCGCTGCTCTTTCCTCTGCCCGAGGCTTCTCCCACGGCTGCTCATGGTTCTCTCTCTCATTCAGCTGTGCTTTCAAACGTCATCTCCTCAGAGAAGCCTCCTCAAGTATCTCTTCATCACTCTCCTACTCTTACTATCCTTTGTTTATTCATAGCTCTTGCCACAATATAACATTCTAGATGTTTCTATGTTTGTTTATGGATTATTTTCCATTAGAAAACAAGCACCATGACAGAATTTTATTCTGTATCCCAATGTCTGGAAATATGACCAGTTCATCAAAAACCCCAGGAAGCATTTGTTTAATGAATAAATGAGTGAATGAAGTTATTAATAGCCTTCACAATCATTATTTTGAATGTTGCTTAACAGTGTAAATTGTGAAATTTCATTGTGAAATATTAGGTTGAACCATATGAAATCGCCATTTGTAGGTTAAAAATGGTTGAATATTGTCAATGCCACGTATTACAGTTGCATTAACACTTAAATAATTATTATAAAACAACATCCCTGTACCAGCCACCCAGGCCAAAAAAAGGACATTGCCAGGATCCCTGAAGTCCCCTGCATCTCCAGACTGCCCATCTGGTGCCCTTACGCTGACTCACCACCACCAATCAGCAATCAGACCAAGGTCCTGGCTTCTGCATCCTGGAATGCTGCAGGGGTGGTTTCCTGGTGTGATTCACCAACAGCAAGAATGCTTCAGTCTGACACAGAGACCGACTTGGGGAGGGGGACTCCGTGTCCTCAGCCAGGAAGCTTCCTCAGAGCCTCCCAGTCCCCAGAGATCTCTGCCTTTCTGAGCTCACAACCTCTTTCATCCCCGGGTTATTGTGTGCCCCCAAGAAGGCGCTCACTCTGTCCTCTTTGCTGTTATCTTCCCCCGTGGTGCTGTTTCTCCAGCTGTGAGCAGCTGCAGGTCAGGGGCATGCATGAATTCCTCTGCCTTGCCCTGACTCAGGGGCTGGACATGGATAACACTCTATGTGAGAGTGAGCCAGCAGATGAGGTTTGTGGGGTGCTTAGGCATTAGCACATTTTGTGGTTAGAATCCCACCTGGAGAAAGGATTCCAAAATGATCCCAAATTCGCACTTCTGGCCTATGGGTTGACTACCGTCACGGAGGAGTGACAAAGGGGCCTGGGTAAACTCCCACGGCTCTGGCAAGTAGACTTTCAAAAACCAAGCCTGTCTCACTGGCGAAGGCTTCAGTATCCTCTGAAATAGCTCCACCCAAGGTCATGCTCACTGACGGGGAAGTTAATCCCCTAAGAAGATGCTGTCTGTACCCTCTGAAGGTTTAGAATCTAAACAGAACAACAGCTGGTACGTACTGGGAGCAGAGTGGCTCCGGGAGCTGGGTGCAGGCCCGAGCTGCAGTCAGGAAACCTGAGCTCAGGCCTGGCTCTGCCACAGCACACCCCGTGACACTGGGCCTGCTGGTGACTTCAGCTCCTGAGCCTGTGCCCTTATATGCCCAGCAAGGGGCAGCCATGCCCAGGCACTGCACAGAGATGGTGTCAGAAGAAATGGCACATTATATGTAAAAGTACTTTGAAAAGCTTGAGGTGCTATACCGACATGAAGGGTTATTAGAAAGAAGAGTGCTGAGAGATGAACGGGGTGGGCCTCGGACACTTCTCAGTATGATTTGCTGGGAAATAGAAACAATCCCGTATTTGTTCAGTGCTTGATCCTTCACAAAGGGTTTCTCTAGGTTCTTTATCTCACCTGAGCCTCACAGCGACCCAGCGAGGCAGGCAGGGTGGGGATTATTTCCCTTGACCACTGATCAGATGAAGAAAAGGAGGCTTAGAGAACTTGATTTTCCCATGGCCCTATAGTCACAGACTTAGGACTAAAACCACCCTATGCAGCTCTCTATGCTCATGATGGGCCCATTATGGTGTTCTCTCTGTTTCAGTTGCTGTAACCCCATGAGGCAATTTCCCATAAGACCTGTATGAACACATCCTAGCAGGCCCTAGAACCCCATGTGACTGGAAGGGGTGCGGCAGGAAGGGGGAGCAGAGTGAAAAGGGGGTGTGGTTATCTCATGAGCAATGGGAAGTTATTAAAGGTTTTAGGCAGAGAAATGCTATGATCAGGGCTATATGTTTTTAAAAATACTTTCCTTCTCCACTTCTTTTCCTCCTTCTCCCCTCTTCTTTCTCGTTTTTATTCTTCATTTACTTTATATAATTCCCTAGGAAGAGAAAGAAAAGAAAATTTTGGGACCTTCCATCATGAGAACTCTTGAGTGCCCAGCAAGCTGGAGTCCTAACTGCCCTTCCCCTTGAATTAATTAATTAATTAATTTATTTATTTATTTATTTATTTATTTTACCTCAGTTTCCGATGAGAACAACAAGTTGTGGTTCTCGTTTTGTTCAGATTTCCAAGGTGGTTTTTTTAAAAGGCTCCTTGCATTTCTAAGATGCCAGGGTCCTGCTCAGGGACTCCCCTCTCTAGGGGGACAGTTTTAGGGGCTTCCTGCTCCAGGAGCAAGACCAGGATTCAGGAAAGGAGTGCGCTGTAGCAGGCATAGCCCTGGACCGCTTGCCTCCCAAAAGGCTGGAACCAGGTCCCCAGGTCCCTCTTTGGCAGTGGTTCTCAACCTTCCTAATGCCGCGACCCTTTAATACAGTTCATCATGTTGTGGTGACCCCCAACCATAAAATTATTTTCGTTGCTACTTCATAACTATAATGTTGCTACTGTTATGAATCGTCTAAATATCTGGCAGGATGTATTTTCATTGTTACAAATTGAACATAATTAAAGCATAGTGATTAATCACAAAAACAATATGTAATTATATATTCAATATGTGTTTTCCGACGGTCTTAGGCGACTCCTGTGAAAGGGTTGTTCGACCCCCAAAGGGGTCGCGACCCACAGGTTGAGAACCGCTGCTCTTTGGCCTCCCGGGAAGGACCATGCCTTAGGCACTGCCTGAAGTGGCCCAGAACTGGGATTCCAGCGTGTGCCCTTCTCCAGTGGGTACTGCCATTCAGAGTGGCCAGCTCCCTCTGGGCTGTCTGGCTCTCTTCCTTAGCCTACTGGCCTAACTTCCTTCCCATAGTCTGTGCCCCACATAGATCGCATGCCTGGCAGCTGAGTCCCAAGTCAGAGGCTTTGGAGAGGATGTAAACAGAAAGGGTTGGTGAGCCTGTGTGTGTGTGTGTGTGTGTGTGTGTGTGTGTGTGCATGTGTGCATACTAGTATATGCATGTGCGTGTGTGCCTGTATGCATGTGTCTGTATACATGCATGTGTCTGGTGTGTGTATGTGTACACATGCATGAGTATGTAATATCCTTGGAGGAAAAAGTACACACTCTCTCCATAGAAAACCTCTGCCTAATCGATCTTGCTCAATATTATATCCCCAATACCAGGCAAGTACTTGGCACTTAACAAATATTCTTTGAATAAATGAATGAGTGAACCATAAATGGATGAAACAAGACTAGAACTGGAGCGTATCTTGTAGCTTCAGGCACAGCTGGATTTGAAGACCCAAACAAAGTCTCTTGGCTCCGCTTTCCTCTGTGTTGGCTTTATCCTCTTCCCCAATTGTTCCAGGAAAGGTCTGGATGTCTCATTCACCAACTTGGATCACATGTCCATCCCTAAACTACTGTGGTCAGTGGTGGGCTAGGCCTGGTAGGCTCACCTTGGACTCAAGGGTGGAGTCAGAACCCGTGGTTGGTCTGAGAGTGGAGAGAGATGCCTTCCCAAGAAAATTCAGGGTGCCAGGTGCTGAAGGTGGGAAAGAGGGCTGCTGAGCAGACAAAATCAACGGATACTCTCCAGTTCTCACTTCCTTTGTGAGTGGGAATCTGTTCTGCAAAATGCTTAAAGATGTTGGGGGTGGGGGGCGGGGGGCAGAGAGGGAGGGAAGATTAGGGCTATGAAGGTTTTTTGAAAACTTTAAAATTCAATAGAAATGGGAGTGATTTTGAAGACGATTATTTACCCTTTTATCACACTGATCACCTATCCAGAATGCCCTTTGACTCTATTCCCCAGTCCAGTGAGAACTGGACTTTCCCCAGCACCTAGAGCCTCTTGGGTACCTGTGAGTCCCCTCAGCATTTAGTTCTCATGCATCCCTTAGCAATTACTTAGATATGGCCTTTCATTATCTTGTTTATTTATTGTTTAGGAATATTACAGTGTATCTGACAGTCCTCTACTCTGTATAAGGCACAAGTACAGTGAACACATTTTAAGCGTGCAAGATATTCCTTTTGATTGATTCGAGAGTTGACTAGCTAGGTTGGAAAGGTTTCTACTCATATCATAGTCAACTTGGTCCCAGGGCCCACAGATCTCCAGCTGACATCTGGTCTCATGATATATACTTAGTTCCAAAGTTCTGGTGAAACTATGGGCACCTTTCCCAGGTTCCTTGTCCTGGCTTTTGTCTCTTCCTTGAGGGGGTGCCAACTTACCACTTATTTCCCCAGAGCTACTGCCTTTGTAACCAGAGCCAACAGAGATTCTCACTCTGCCATTCCCTGGAACTCTTCCACCAGCCCCAATTTCTACTTTAAGGAATATGGGTGTGTGTGTTTTGGGTTTTTTTTTGTGGTGTGTGTGTGTGTGTGTGTGTGTGTGTGTGTGTGTGTGTGTGTTTAACAAAGTAACTAGAAGGAAGGCAGGACTTGAACATGAACCTCATGTTCCAGAAGAGGCCTTTCAGAGAATGGATCGTTCCTTATAGCCCAATCGGCGAGCCCCACCTCAACCATTTAATGCCCTACACAAGCATACAAGACACACATACTAGTACATACAAAATGTAATAAGGGCTTAGAGACAAACAGCATCAACCCAAAGAGTCTCTTTCCTTCAGAGGGGTACCCTTCACTCTGGCAGGCCATGGCAAAGACACGTGGGGGCCCTGGGATTGTCCTTTCATTTTCTTGTGTCTTCAGGAACCACCCCTAGTGGCTCGGTTTAGACAGATGGGGCACGGCTTTCCATCCAGGTTTACCCAGTTTTCCCAGGCAGAGGAGTGTGCTGAGGCCGCAGGCAAGAGAGGAAGCCCAAGACAGAGGAAGGACAGGGTGTTGCTTTCTCAACTTGTTGAGACCAAAGTTGTGTAGCAAGACAAGCTGGAGCATGCTCAGCATTTCTCCTTCCTGACTTGGGTTTCACCTCGGCCCCAGTTTAGTGGCAGCTCTCTTGGTTCAGAGGGCTGAGGGATCCAAGAGGAGGAAGCTTGTACAATCCCTCATCTAGTAGGGTGGGGGTGGGGTGGAGTTTTATAGTGACTTTTAACAAAGGCTGAGTCAGTTATATTGCTCCAATTCTGGATCTGGCTTCTCTTGTTCCTCTACCCTCCTCACTTTGCCCTCTAATCACACCAAATTTCTAATCACCCCTGACCATGACGGGCATGACTGCTGTACAGATTCATGGGTAGTGCACTACACAGTTCCTAGAGGTGCCATTCCCATAGACAAAAGAGTGAACTGCGCCTCCAAGAACCATTACAACTCTACCAGGCAGCCCTGAGCCAAGACGTTTTATGACTTTCTTCCTTCCCATATATTGCACCTTTTGCCAAGAACACCCTTGTTTGCCTTTCTTCCCATCATCTCTTCACCTGGTAAACCATCCCACAGTTAGCTTTCAAACTCTCAAAAAATGTTGAGGAACACGTATGTAACAACGGAATGCTTTTGGAAGTGCTCAAAGCCATTGAGAAGAAACACCTTAATACAAGAGTCTCAAACCAGCACACTGTTAGCTCCTTCTGCCTGGTAGTTTTATTATGCCTGTGGTGTTTGATGAAAGACAATTTAAGTGAAATTTATCAAATGGATAAAATGAAAAAGACATAATAGCAAGTGTTGGTGAGGATATGGAACAACTGGAACTCTGATACAATGCCAGTGGGAATGTAAATTGGAATAACGACTGTGGAAAACTGCTTGGTGACATCTAATAAAGTAGAAGAGAAGCCTAGCCTATGATCCAGCAGTTCTATTCCTAGAAATACAAACAGATAACACACAAAAAACTGAGCAAACATGATCATAGCAACACTATTCATAATAGCCCCAAACTGGAAACAACTCAAATGCTATCAACAGCAAAATAGATGAATAATATGGTATATTCATAAAGTGGAATGTGATACAGCAATGAAAAGAAATGAATTCTTGCTTCACAATAAAATGGATAAATCTGACAAACATAATGCTGAGTGAAAGAAGCCAGACATAAAAGAGTACACACTACGTGATTTTATTTATATAAAGTTCAAAAGCAGACACTACAGTGTTAGAAATTACAATAGCCCTAGCCAGTGTGGCTCAGTTGATTGGAGCATCATTCCATATACCCAAAGGTTTGATTCCTGGTCAGGGCACGTACCCAGGATGTGGGTTGGATCCCCAGTCAGGGCGTGTGTGGGAAGCAGCCAATTGATGTTTCTCTCTTCCATCGATGTTTCTCTTTCTCTCTCTTAAAAAAAATCAATAAAAAATACATCTTTGGGTGAAGATTATAAAACAACAACAAATGAACAGAACATTAGTTAGCTGATACAACCTTAAGCCTTACATACATGTACCTGGAGCCCCAGGAAGGGGGTGGGGTGAAGGAGAGGCCAGAAAAAATATCTGAAAAAAACAATGGCTGAAAATTTGATAAAAACTATAAACTCATAAGTCAAAGAAGCTCAAGAAGCCCCAAGCAGAAAAGCATAAAGAAAACTCCACCAAGGCACCTCATGATCAAAGTGCTGAAGAAAACGAATGATAAGAAAATGTGAAAAGCAGCCAGAAGGAAAAAAACAGATTATGTGCAGAGGAACAAAGATAAGGATGCTAGCAAACATCTTGGACACATTGCAAACCAGAAAATAGTGGAGAAACATCTTTAAAACATTGAAAGAAAAACTGCCAACCAAAAACAAAATATCTTTCAAAAATGAAGTTGAAATAGACTTGCAGAAATACAAAAGTGAAACTCTGCTTCTGGGTGTGCTAAAGACTATACTGCACAACTCTTGCCTGCAGAAAACAGTCATAAAACCTGGGTTTAAAACAAAAGGAACTACCTAAAGATACTAAAGAAAAAACAGAATTGGACAGTCTACCCACCTCTCGGACGGTCCTCACTGAATGGATAAACAACCGATGGTATGCCCATGCAACGGAGCACTACTCAGCAATCGAAGGGAACAGACTACATGCACAATATGGACGAATCTTACAAGCATTATGCTAAGAGAGAGAAGCCAGACACAAGACTCTGTAATGTATGGTTCCATTTATATAAAATTCTGGAAAAGGAAAAGCAACAGTGATAAAAAGTAGATCAGTAGTTGCCAGGGGCCAGAAGTTGGAGGGGAAAAATTGAATGCTAAGGGCCATGAGGGAAATTTTTGGTGTAATAGAAACACTCTGTATCATGATTGTGGCAGCGGCTGCATTTGTCAAAACTCACTGAATTGGCCCTACCCGGTTTGGCTCAGTGGATAGAGCTTCGGCCTGCGGACTGGAGGGTCCCAGGTTCGATTCCGATCAAGGGCATGTACCTTGGTTGCGGGCACATACCCAGTAGGGAGTGTGCAGGAGGCAGCTGATCGATGTTTCTAACTCTCTATCCCTCTTCTTTCCTCTCTGTAAAAAATCAATAAAATATATATTTTTTAAAAACCTCATTGAATTGTATACTTATAGTTGGCAAATTTTCTTGTGTATAAGTTACACCTCAATAAAGATGACCAAAAAAAATAAAATAAAATAAATAAAAGGCTCACTTTACACATATAGATTAACTGCTTGTCTCCTCTCTGCTTCCAGCATGCATGAGTTTACAATCCCTGACTAGTATTTTATGTTTTCAAAGTTTTCCATAGCCTTTAATGTGCTAGTTGAGATTTGGAAACATGAGAATTGGCCTTTCAGAATTTGTCTTCTTGAACCCCAAGAGACAGCAGAAGTTATACAACCTGTTAAGATGTAAAAAAGAGGAGTGGAGGCATGTAGCGCAAGACCCAGGCTTCCACTAGCTTCTACACATTAGGAAAAGTGTCCCCCTCCTCAAGTAAAAACCATTGTCAGTATATTTTTTGCACAGCCTGTACAGTGGCATATGCAGGCTCAGTTCCTTGGCTTGACTCAGGCAGCCCTCTAGGGTCCTAGCATGGAACATCCATGGTTGGACCCAGGCATACTCACACCCTTGCTCTCTCCCACACAGCCCACTTCCACCTCACCCTTCCCCCAGCCTCCTAGGTGAACTATGTCAAGTTTAGAGTTGGGGGAGGGGGAGTGTGAGAAGTTGGGCCTCTGAGAGGAACAGGTGGTAAGAGACGAGACCTCAATTACACCACAGTGCCTTTGAGACAGGCATGGCTGTGCACTGGCTGTGAGCGCATGCAAGCATTTGCTCTCAGGTCTGTGCATAGCTGTGTATGCTAGTGGGGGTTTCCTTTGATGGGTGCTGCTCCAGCCAGGAGGCCTAGAATGTCTACAACTGCTTACTTATTTTCACTCAAGTTGGTCATGTATGTTGCCTCCTTCAATGTTCCTAGTGGCCCTGGGTAAAGATTCCTAAAACCTCTCTTCTTCCTAAGGAGAAACTCCTACCAGTCACCTGAGAAAAGGCAAGAGGTGGAGATGTCAAATCTCCTTTCTTTCCACACCTTCCCAAATGAGACAATTTATCAGAAATGTCTCAGGGCTCCATGCCAACTTCTTCACACAATACCAGCAGGACCTGGGAGGGGGTGGGGGAAGGCAGCAGATGGAGCCTTCTCTGCCCTTCATAACTGACCACCCAGAAGTCTCCTTCTTCCTTCTGACATCTTCTCTCCCACAAGAGCACAGATGTCAGTCTTTGTAGTTCACATTGGTGCTAATCAATGACAGGAGACCTTGGTCTAGTGTGGCCCCCTTCCAGGATGTTCTCTTTTCAGTTTTGCAGATGCTGGACCTCAAAGAAGGAATTGCATTCTTATGTTTCAGTATTCAGAAGCTCATCTTTCCATTACATCTTGTTCCTTCTTTTAAAAAATATATTTTTATTGATTTCAAAGAGGAAGGGAGATGGAGAAAGAGATAAAAACATCAGTGATGAGAGAGAATCATTGAATGGCTGCCTCCTGCATGCCCCACAATGGGGATCAAGCCCACAACCTGGGCATGTGCCCTGACTGGGAACTGAACTAAGACCTCCTAGTTCATAGGTCGATGCTCAGCCACTGAGCCATGCCAGCCGGGCTTTTTAAATTTTATTTTAAGCAAATACATGTTGAGCAACTATGCTGCCATGTACTGGCTAGGAGCCAGTGATATCTCAGTGAACAACAACAACAACAAAAATATATATTCGTGCCTTTATCTATCCTTAGGTTTTTAAAGGCAACCTAAGGACAATTACTTTTTCCTCCCTATCTTTGCTGTCAAAGTAAATCTTTGCCCTTCAAATCTAAGCTCAAATAGCAGAGACTAGAACAGCCGTGGGCAAACTACGGCCCGCGGGCCAGATCCGGCCCGTTTGAAATGAATAAAACTAAAAAAAAAAAGACCGTACCCTTTTATGTAATGATGTTTACTTTGAATTTATATTAGTTCACACAAACACTCCATCCATGCTTTTGTTCCGGCCCTCCGGTCCAGTTTAAGAACCCATTGTGGCCCTCGAGTCAAAAAGTTTGCCCACCCCTGGCCTAGAAGGTCCACACCACCAAATTGTTATCAATGGTAACTTTATGGGTGGCTTTAATTGCCTTTGTCTCTGTATTTTCTAAAGTTTAAACATTTGCTATTACTTTATTTTATTTTTTATTTTTTTTAATATATTTTATTGATTTTTTACAGAGAGGAAGGGAGAGAGATAGATAGTTAGAAACATCGATGGGAGAGAAACATCTGCCCCCTGCACATCTCCCACTGGGGATGTGTCCGCAACCCAGGTACATGCCCTTGACCGGAATCGAACCCGGGACCTTCCAGTCCGCAGGCCGACGCTCTATCCACTGAGCCAAACCGGTTTCGGCTATTACTTTAAAAAACAACCACCTCAGTTTAAATATTGCCTCCGCAGGGGCACTTCCCCTGATTACTCCTCTCTCCAGTATGACTTAGGGATTCCTCTTCTGTACACACAGCACCCTGCACTTTCCTCTCGCCTAGACATTGATGAAGCAGAGGAATCATTAATGTGTGCATCCTCCCTTGGACTGTGAACTGGAGTAGAGGGCAGGGAATGTGTCTTATTCATTTCTGAATTCCCAGCCCCTAACAAAATGCGTGGTGCCCAGTAAGAGTTGTGTTGAATGAACAAATGGATGAGGTTATCAAGTCCTGGCCTCAGAAACAAGGCTGAGGTCCAGAGACCAGACCTTTGGTGGTAAGAGAGGCGGTGGGTCTTAAGTGTAGTTACTGAAACACATTCTCTCAGAGTCTGGGTCAGACTAGAGGGGAAATTTGATGCTGAATCCTTTGAGATTGGGCTAAAGCTTAAGTCTTCCTGGTAAAGGTGAGAGGGGGAGGTTCACAGAACCTGGGATACAGCTGAGCCTGTAGAAAGGAATTCAGTAACCTTAGGTGTGAAATATCACAGTGGGAAATTATCTATTGATTTGTGTTGTTGTTGTCACCTCTCCTTAGTGTGTGCACTCCATGAGGACAGGGATCTTAATCTGACTTGCACCACAAGGGCTCGGACCTATGCCTGGCACATAGATGGCACTCAGTAAATATTTGTTGAATTAATGTTGAATGAATAAACTCACTCTAAACCAAACCCATGAAAGAGAGGCCGGATGCAGCATTATTCATTCATCCAGCAGAACATAATTGACAATAGGCCCGAAGAAAGCCCAGTCAGCACATTTTTTACTCTGTGGGAAGGCGTACTTCAGAAGCCACAAGCAGATCTGAAAGCTGTTTGGTAAATACAGAGTTGGACTAAGGGGACTTGGAAGATCTTAAGCGACTGTGTCACTGAGCTGTGGCACCCTGATGAGTCACGCTTTCCCACACGGGAACAGACTCCCTTGCCAAACAGGATCCTGCCTTGCCCAATGCTGCCTTCTCTTTCCTGTCACTGTGGGAGAGGCACTAACAGTCTGTCCTCTCTCATTCTCCCTTCTCTGTGCTCCCTATTGGTCATAATGCTTCACTCCTTTAGGCTCAACATCGCGTCACATCACATCCAGGATGACACAGTGTCCCTTATTGGTTACATACTTCCATTGTGGCTTCCCAATGAGATTTTGGCCACAATTTCACGTACCCTGCTAAAGATAAACAATCCTAGATCCCAGATCAAAACCTTCCACTGTCTGAGTTGCAAAGTCACTCAGTGTCACTGTACCTCAATTTCCCTATGTTTAGAAGATGAAATACTATGCCTTTTCCATGTATCCCACGGGGCTGTTAAGCCAAAGAAACTGAAGATTATGAAAGTGAGTTGCTCAGAAGTTGTGCTTTGACCCTTATAATTAAAGGTCCATTCCAGATTTGCCAGTAATGAGTTACAATGACGTAAGTAAGTCATTTTGTGAGATACTTAGCCCAGTGTTTTGTTCTTAATAAGCCTTCAGGAAATATTTATTATTTCCTAATAATAACGGAGACACCTCCCCACTTTCCCAAAGAGCATGCTTGAGGGAAAAGGGTCAGTTGCTTTTCAGGTAGCTATTGTGTTTTTGTTTTGTTGAGTGTGCTATATAAACTTGGTACCATAGCTTGAATGGTTTGGAAAAAAAGAGGGAATGTCAAAGTTGTGTAGTAGGAGGGATGAAGAGGAGAGACCTGGCAATATGGTAGCAAGGGAGAAAACTTTTGGAGGAAGAACAGGTCTAGCTAGTCAGATGGAGGGATCTAATTAAGCATTGCTTTATGATCTTGATGTAATCCTCTTCTCCATCTTCCCATGAGGCCTTCAGTAAAAGCTCATTAGTCATAAATACTGTTGCATTTGAATGTATTGGGGGGATGCAAAGAAAGTGCTCGGCCTGGCCTTGATGGGTACAGGGAATAAGCTGATAATCCAACCATCTTCTGGTTATATTATCAATTTAAAAATAAGGGGGTAAATTACGTGATCATATGGGCTCTCCCAGTCTTAGTGGTCTATGATTTTATATATGGAAGATATAGACTATCGCCAGGAAATTCTTTTATTTATATATTTATTTATTTCTGAGAGAGGAGGGATCTGAGGAGAGAGAGAGAGAGAGAGAGAGAGAGAGAGAGAGAGAGAGAGAAGAAACATCAATTTGTTGTTCCACTTATGTATGGATTCACTGGTTGACTCTTGTATGTGCGTTGATGGAGGATGGAACCCACAACCTTGACATATTGGGAGAATGCTCTAACCAACTCAGCTACCTGGCCAGGGTTGCCAGGAAATTCTGATGCAGTAGGTTGGGGTGGAGCTTGTGAATTCCCATGAAAAAATATTTCACAGATTATGATGATGCACACCAACATGTTGGCATCCTTGTACACATACTCATCATATTCTATAGTCAAATGTTTACTCACCCACAGAAAAATCACCCTCCTCCTCAATCTCCAGCATGTAACACTGCTGACAAAAACCATTGGGTGTGCTCAGAGAATATAAACTCACATTAATATTGTTCTAAGTAAAAACATGTTTATAAAAATATGGTTTTACCAGTAGGGGAAAGAATACAACAAATGGTGCCAGAAACAAAAAAATAAAGTTGAACCCCTCCCTCATACCATATTAAAAGATTAACTCAAAATGGATTGTAAACCTAAATGTAGGAGCTAAAACCATAAAACTCTTAAAAGGCAAAACAGGAACAGTTCTTCTTGACCTTGGATTAGGCAGTGGTTTTTTAGATATGATACCAAAAGCACAAGTGAGAGAGAAATAAAAAAGGTAAGTTGGACTCTGTCAAAATCTAAAACTTTTGTGCTTCAGTGGACACCACCAAGAAACTGAAAAGAAACCCCACAGAATGGAAGGAAATATTTGTAAATCATATATCTGATAAGGGACTTGTATCCAGAATATATAAATAACTCTTACAAAATAAAAAGACAACTCAGTTCAAAACCAGGTAAAGGATTTGAATATACATCTCTCCAAAGAAGATACACAAAAGACAATAAGCACATGAAAAGATGCTCAAGATTATCAATATTAGGAAAATGCAAATTAAAACCACTAGGATAGCTAAAATAAAAAAGACAATGACATGTGTTGCTGAGAATGTGGAGAACTAAAACTCTTAAACATTGCTAGTAGGAATTTAAAATGATGTAGCTACTTTGGAAAATAGTTTGACAGATCCTCAAAAAGTTAAACATGAAGTTACCATATGGCTCAGCAATTCCATTCCTAGGTATGTAACAAAGAGAACTGGAACATATGTCCACACAACAACTTGTATATAAGTGTTCACAGCAGCATAATTTATAATAACAAAAAAGTAGAAACAACACAAATGTACACCATTCATGCATATATAAACAAAATGTGATATATCTATAGAATGAAATATTGTTCATCCATAAAAGGAATGAAATACAAATTCATGCTACAACATGCAAAACCTTGAAAACATGCTAAGTGAAAGAAAGCAATCACAAAAGACCACATATTATATGCTTCCATTTGCATAAAATGTCCAGAATAGGCGAATTCATAGAGACAGAAAGTGGATTAGTGGTTACTAGGAGTTAAAGGAAGGTGGGGGAATGGAGTTTGGGGAGTGATGGTAATGGATACAGTTTCTTTTGGGGACATGACAATATTCCAAAATAAGATGGTGGCAATAGTTGCACAATTCTGTGACTATACTAAACACCACTAGATTGTATACTTAAGTGAATTTTGGATGCCTGAATTATATCTCAATAAAGTTGTTATAAAAATAATGTTGTATACACAATATGATCATACAAAAATTATTACATAAAATAGAACATTTTAGATTATGCATTGCTCAGCCAATTACACACACACACTGTATTAGTCAGGACTTCTTTTGCAAGTGACAGAAATTCAGCTTAAACTGGTTTAAGAAAATAATAGAATGTATTGGCTCACATAGCCAAAAATTATAGGGGTTGTTGGCTTTAGGCGTAGCTAAATCTGGAGGCTCAAATGATGTAACTCCAGAATCCCTTTCTTTCCATTTCTCAGCTCTGCTTTCCTCTGTGTTGGCTTCGTTCTCAGGCAGACTCCGCCCAAGTGGTGACAAGATGGCCACCAGTGTCTACAGGATTACAACCTTCCAACTTAGCAGGGAAAGAAAATGCCTTTCCCAACAAAAATCCAGGAGTAGACTTTGCCTGTCATGGACTAGCTCATGTGTGTGGCCCCAGATGTGTGACTGGCCTAGTATTACGGTAAGGGACAAACTATAGTGAGTTATTATTGATGCCATACATGTCCAAATTGGATTTTTTAAAGCATGTGATCTTTGGGTGTTTTGGAAAAGAAAGATGAATACTTGGAACCAATTTCAATTCACTTAGAACAAATGGATCAAACTCTTAACTAAACAAATAGATTGCAAAAGTGGCAGGAAAGGATAATGCTTGAAATTTGGCATTTCTATTTTTGCAAGGAACTAGACAAGTCTTTCATGTTATCCTTGTAAACAAAGACTGGATAACTGAGGTAGGTGGAGTCATGGTTCATTGATCAGCCATTTCCAAAGAGGACTGACTGATGGATCAACCTTGTGGATCTTGGTGAGGCATAGAGATCTGTTCTTAGTTCTGACCTGGTTGACCTGTTTATTAACTACTTAGATATAGGTACAGAAATCGTACTTATTAGATGGAGGGAGAGTACAGGGCTAAGAGCAGTTAATATGCTGGATGACAGAGGCAAGATACAAAATAATTTTCATTTTGGATAGTTTCAAACATTCACAAATGTGGACGTTATAGTATAAGAAACCTCATGTGCCAATCATCCAGCTTCAGCAATTTTCAACTCAGAGCCGATCTTGTTTCTTCTATACCCCCATGAACTTCCCTTCCATTATTTTATTTTGAAGCAAATCTCAGGCATCCTACTTGCTAAAAACAAACTCTAACACTATTATCACACCCAAAAAGAAACTTCAATCATTTCTTAGCATCATCAAATATCCAGTTCCAAATTTCCAATTGTCTCATAAATATAAATTTTGTAGTTTTTTTGTTTAAATCAGGATCCAAACAAAACTCTCACATTGCAATTGGTTGATATATCATTAAGCTTCTTTCATTCTTTTTTTTAAATATATATTTTTATTTATTTCAGAGAGGAAGGGAGAGGGAGAGGCAGAGGAAGAGGGAGAGAGGGAGAGAGAGAGAAACTTCAATGATGAGAGAGAATCATTGATCAGCTGCTTCTTGCATGCACCCCACTCGGGATCGAGCCTGTGCCCTGACTGGGAATTGAACCATGACCTCTTGGTTCATAGGTCGACACTCAATCACTGAGCTATGCCAGTCAGACTCTTTCATTCTAAAAGTTGCCCTCTTACACTTTTTCCCTTACACTTTATCTGCTAAAAAACCAAAATAGTAATCTTGATAACAAAGTGATATTTAGTAGAGATAAATAGACGTCATACTAAAGTTGAGCTTATAAAATCAGCTGTCACAGTACAAAATGACATCTGGGAGACACCTGCAGTTTGTGAATAAAGGTCTATAATTTCTAGTTGACCACAAACCTAAAAGTGCAACATTAGGACATAGTTGCCAAAGTCCTATGACTTAGGTTACATAAACTCCAGGACATATGCACACCATGAGAAGCGGTGGTCTTTTCTACCATATCAGGTCAAACCATTCCTGGAGTATTGTCCTGATTGTGGCTCCCAATCCGATTTTCACAGGGACTGAAAAACTGGCATGCTTACACAAAGCCCTGATCCTGGGAAGAGAGCTGTAACACCCTTCCCTTGGCCAGGGAGCTATTTGGGGAGAAGGGAGGAGCTAGCTGTCTATTTGGGTCCAGGTTTCGATTCTGGTCAAGGGCACCTACCTTGGTTGCAGGCTCTTCCCTGGCCTGGCCCATGGTTGGGGGCTCATGCAGGAGGCAACCTATCAATGTGTTTCTTTCACATTGATGTTTCTTTCTGTCTTTCCCTCTTTTTTCCACTCTTCCTAAAAATCAATGGAAAAATATCCTCGGGTGAGGAATAACAAAAAACAAAACAAAACAAAACAAAACAAAAAGAATTGGGTCTCCATATTGCCCCAGCCCTAGTTGCTTCTGGACTTGAGTCTAGGGGTAGAATCCTCCTCTATAGGAAGGTGAATGGTATCTTTATATTTTCTTCTGCTTTTCTCCTAAAGCAAATCCCAGAGTCACCCAGAAAAGGAAGATTTTCCTTGACAGATGGCAGGAGATGCTGGTACACAGCTCATGCTTTCTACCCAGGGACAGATTCCAGAGCCATTTCTACATCTCCAATCGCACGGAGGTGGTCTTTCAGCTCCCTTCTGAGCTGAAGTTCCAGGCACGAGATTGCTGTTTTGGATGACAAGGGCAGTGCAAGGGTAGGAACTCAGGTGAGAGTAAGGGAGCAAGAAGCCAACGACTGAGGAAGATGCTGAGACAGGGCGGGGTTGGGCTGGCCCAACTGGTTCAGCCCAGCCTTGAAAGGGCAAGTCAGATCTGGCTGAGCCGTGGGGGCTGGGTGGGGAGTGGTGCTGATTCAGGGCCTGGCAAGTCAGGTGACAGCACAAGGACAGCTGTTGCCTGGGTGTTTTTAGAAAACTTTGGCTGCCAACGACTCTTACAGGCTGCTTCTGCACCTACCTACTCAGAAGCAGGCAGAGAAAATGAGGGCATCTTTAAAATAAGCTCTAGGCATGGGGAATTAATATCTGGCCATACTCTATTGATCCCTGCCATGATGTGCCTGGAAAACAGGAGCAGAAATTCGTCAAGAGGCCTCTGAATCCCCTTTGAATGCTCTGAAAATCACTAATCTGTTCCTCTTGGTCTTTTTAGGTACCTTGGGGAGGATTCGTGTAGAGAGGTTAAGAGAGCGGGCATTGAAGACAGGAAGGTCTGGAATCTAAACCCAATCTTATTACTTATTTCTTGTATGACTTTGATCAAGTTTCCCAACTTAAAAGAAAACAAAACACATTTCTAATTATGGAAAATTTCAAATACATGCAAATTAGACACAATAGTATAATAAATTCCCATATACCCATTATCCAGCTTGCATAATTATCAACCCATGGCCAATCCTGTTTCATCTACATCCTACTTATCTCCCCTCCTTCCAATTATTTTGAAGGAGATCCAAGGCATCATTTCATTCCATCCCTCTTAACTTTTTTAAAAATATATTTTTATTGAGTTAAGAGAGGAAGGAAGGAGAGATAGAAACATCAATGATGAGAGAAAAATCATTGATTGGCTGTCTTCTGCACACCCCACACTAGGGATGGAGCCTGCAACCTGGGCATGTGCCCTTACAGGGAACCAAACCGTGACCCCCTGGTTCATAGGTCAACCACTGAGCCATGCCTGCCAGGCGTCCCTCTTAAGCTCTTTAAACTCTTGTTTCCTCATCTGAAAATGGGTATTATAGTAGTCCCTACCTCAAAGTATTAATGTGAGGTCATGCATATAAAGGGCCAGCACAATGCAGGAACTCAGTGAATGACAACTTACATTATTAGATAAAATATAAAAACAGGAAAAGTCTCTGCTACCTTCCCACCTCTCTGCCTGTGCTCCTCTTTCCTCCTGGTGACCCTCCCATCTGGCATCTGAGGACTCTCTCCTGTCAGCACGAGGCCTACTGCTGACATCACGACAGGGTTAGGATGACCACCCAGCTCTCCAGGCCTCAGAATGGGCTGGGAGCATAGGACGCCTGAGTCCTGGGAGGGGCTTAGAGGGAGGTGGTGGAGACACGGGGAAGAGGACTTAGGAGAGAGACTGGCAGACAGGGGCCAAGATTGAGCAGAGGTGTGGCATGTCCAAGTGGTAAGGTCAGCAGAAGATGGGAAAGAGAAAGTGGACACAGTGGGAATACCAGGCAAAATTGAAGTCACATACGAGTTCTACCAGAAACAAATATGTCAGTCAGAGATCCTGGCTGCAACACAAATACACTTTGGCAAATAGAAGCAGAAAATAAATTTATTGAAAGGCTGTTGGGAAGCTCTCAGAATTATTGGGAAGACTGGATAACCAGGCTGAAGTATTGGGGGGCAGAGACAGACCACAGATGCAGTCTGTTGAGGCCAGACAATGAGGCCATCACTGTCCCCTCTGGAAACCAAGAGATTCTGCAGCCTGAAGCACAGCTATGGCCAGCACTGGACCTGGGATAGCATCCGGCTCTGGGGATTATATTATCAATTATAATATAACCTATTATATTATGTTATATT
>NW_005367354.1:2081189-2090907 GCF_000412655.1 Myotis brandtii | reverse complement strand
TAATTATACACCGGTGCCCTGGAAACCAAGTGCTGCTGCCGTACCCTACTGCCCTCTCAGTACATGCTCCACGGTGCCTCCTCTTTTGTGTCCTTAACCCCTGTGTCAAGGTTTTAGGCTGGTGCATCAGACTGGTAGAGCCCAGCTCATGTCTTCACAGCCTAGATGTGTATTTAGGGGTACAATGTGAGGTGGGTGCTGAGGAAGGGAATACAGTGGGAGGAGGGGTCTGCATACTGAATATTTGTAGTGGAGAGTTTCCTAGTCAAAGGAAGGAAATTCAATGCTGGGCAGCCAAAGATCTGGAAAATGTTCATTACTCAAGGAAGTGAGTGAATATGGGTGAAGGCTGGGAGCCCGGCACTGGTAGGAACAAGGCAAAGAATCAGGATCTCCATTTGGCTGTCAGGGACACCAATGCCCCGAGGTAGGACAAAAGGCAGCGGAACCCTGGATGCACGAGCTACATGGGCAAGGGCCTGGCTTCCTGTATTTTGGACAACATAGATGGCTGCGCTCAGGTATTAATCTTGACGTGTCTAATTCAGTTTGTATGTAGCATGAAGGCTTTTGACACCCTGAGCTTCTACCTCTTTCTGGCTCCAGGAAAGAGGTGGGGCAGCCTGTAAATAACTGGGTGCTTAGTCCAAAGAGCTGGAACCAGACAGGGCGGGGCAAGGGCTGACAGGTGACAGCTGAGAGCTGAGCACCAAGCTTCATGAACAGACAATTCCATGAAGTCTGAGCTTCCATAATCAAATCAATGTGATCAAACAAATCTGTCACAAATTTTTAAATTTGCATAACTATGTTATGTTACGTGGCAATTAGGCATAAAAGCAGACAAGTTAGAATCTGTATTCTTTTTATCAAACCAAATCAAATATTTAGTTTTTTTCTCACTTTGCTATTAATCTGACATATGTAAGGCACATCAATATAAATTTCCTCTATCTCCATGTACTATTTAATCCCTTCCTCACTTTAGTTTTGTTTAAAAATTTAGATCTGGGAGGCAGAAAGAGCAATGAATTAATCATCCTCGCTTCTTAGCACACTAACCACTGACATTTTTAATCTGTGCGAGGTCCTGCTCATTTTATCTCATTTAATATTTTTCCCTTTCCCCCTTCTCATTGCCCTCCCTCTCCATAGGTTCCTGCTCCAATGTACTTGATGTATGTTATTAAATATATATGAAACCTCATAAAGTACCGTTTTGTATGTTTTTAATTTACATGAATGGCATTGTACTATAAACCATTTTGTTTTTGTTTTGGTTTTTTTTTAAATATATTTTTATTGATTTCAGAGAGGAAGGAAGAGGGAGAGATAGAAACATCAATGATAAGAGAGAATCATTGATCGGCTGCCTCCTGCACGCCCCCCACTGGGGATTGAGCCTGCAACCCGGGCATGTGCCCTTGACCGGAATCGAACCTGGGACCCCTCAGTCTGCAGGCTGACGCTCCATCCACCGAGCCAAACCAGCTAGGGCTGTTTTTGTTTTTTTTGTTTCAGTTCTCCATGTTGCTGTATGTGCAGCTGGTTACTAGCTTATTACTGTTATACAGCACTAGAGGCCTGATGCACGAAGATTCGTGCAAGAATGGGCCTTCCTTCCCCTGGCTGCCAGCACTGCCTTCGCTCCGGCAGGAGCCACCTCTCCGCCTTCCCATGCTGCCCAGAGGCCCAGAGTGGCTGGAGCAGTGCGGAACACCTGCGTCATTGCCATGGCGACAACGCAAGCCTCCCACCTTGCCCCTGGCCACTAGGTGCCTGTGTATGCAAATTAACCTGCCATCTTTGTTGGGTTAATTTGCATACTCACTCCTGATTGGCTGGTGGACGTCACAAAGGTATGGCCAATTTGCATCTTTCTCTTTTATTAGTGTAGATTTTATAGTATGTGGGGTAAGCCATGGACAAGGATGCTATAGGCTCAATTTTCTGTACAATAGAGGATGTTCTTACATGGTAGATGGTAGATGCTAGAATGCTGACCCAAACCCTCCCCAAGCCTAATCTCACAAACACTTTAGAATTGACTCTGAACTCATTAGACCAGTTTCTTCCCTCTAAATGGCCTGAACTGATCACCAGAATTTGGCCTGTTTCTGTGAGGAACTAGGAAGACATTGTTTTTTGCTTTGCTTGTTTGCTAATTTATTAGAAAACTGAAGTGATAACAACCTTGACTTGGGTCTGAGTTGCCCTATTAGCCAATTTTCAAACCCAAGCCAACCCTTTGGGACCTGGACTAACCAATATGCATCCACCACCTTTTATTTATTTATGCCCCTAGTAACAGATGCTTAGATTGATTTCAACATCTAGCAGCCACAATCAAAGCCATGATGAGAATTTCTCTTGGACACACCTAGGAGTGGTATTGTTGGGTCACAGGCATGCACATCATTTATTAAATATTGGCTGATTACTGTGCAGAATAGCTGGACCAGATTGTACTCCTACCATCTACGCATGAGAGTTCTTATCTCTCTACATCCTCACCAACACTTGGTATATCCATCTTTCTAATTTTTTATACTCTAATGGGCAGAAAATACTATCTTAATGTTGTTTTAAGTTAAACTTAATTACAAATGAGTTTGAATATTTCTTCATATATTTTTCTTATACTTCTGTGAGTTGCCGATCCTTTCTTTTGTCTCTTTTAATCTGTATATGTAAGATGTAATTTTTATCATAATTTATTGGAAAGTTTTAGTAACTTAAAGAATGGTTACAATGTAAGCTTGATCTGGAAGGTGGTTTCTTCTCAATCAGGTATTACATCACCTCAGTCTTAGTGAGTGTCCCAATCGGCCCTTATTTCTATAACCTACTAATGTTAGCCTGATCCAGGCATCTCCACAGGGTTATGTCCTCAATTCTAGCACAGTTCTCAATTATGAATGCCACATTCCAAGAGGGTCATATGTAAACCAGAATGATGTGCTGTCTTATATGAAGGAAGTTCACTTGGAGCAATTTAGAGGAAAATACCAAGGCTATCTTCAACTAGTTGAAGAGCTATCACATGAATGTGGGAAAAGGTTTATTCTATGTTGCTTCAAAGGACAGAATTAAAGCAAATCGGTGATGTGACAGGGAAGCATAGTGAGCAGTATAGGAACACCATTCTGTCAAAAGTCAGTCCTTTTCAAAATATATATTTTTTTATTGATTTCAGAGAGGGAGGGAGATGAAGAGAGAGATAGAAACATCAATGATGAGAGAGAATCATCCTGCACCCCCCACATTGGGGATTGAGCCCACAACCTGGGCATATGCCCTGACCAGGAATCGAGCTGTGACCTCCTGGCTCATAGGTTGATGCTCAACCACTGAGCCACGCTGGCTGTGCAGAAGTCAGTCTCTTTGACATCAGGAGGCTCACAAGCAGTATTCACTGAGGCTAGACAGGCCTGTGATTGTTAACCATCGGAATACACATATATAATTACATATTGTTTTTGTGATTAATCACTATGCTTTAATTATGTTCAATTTGTAACAACGAAATTGGGGATCACCACAACATGAGGAACTGTATTAAAGGGTCGTGGCATTAGGAAGGTTGAGAACCACTGTTATAAGGGGAAGAGAACCAATGTTTAAGGAACTGCTAGTCCCACTGCCAGGTTCTTTGCATGAAATATTTTAATTTTCACCATAGCTTGCGTTGGTAGTTACTGATAACCTCACTTTCCAGATGAGGAAACTGAAGTTCGAGTAAGTAGTAATTATAGAAGATGACCAGTTAAAATGAGCTACAACAGGGATTCAAGATAGAACAGGGATTCAACTGTGACTCCATTATATCATGCCATGAGTCTATATGTCATAAATGTGGCTTCATATTTCTTGGCTTCACATAGAGTTAAAGCATTTTCCTCTTGTCATTGCCTTTTTAGGTCTGATGGGTCTGTCTCTAGATCTTGACACTTGAAGGTACAGTTTTCTAGAGAAATAGCTAAAGTTGAATTCATTTCTGTTCCATTTGGGTTCCAAGTCTCTCCTTGAGCAGCACTCTGTCCTCACTTTGCCAGGACTCCCCTGATCCTCAAATGGAATAAGTTTTCTCAGTTCTTGTGGTGGTAATAACATTTCTGAACATTAACTAACGGCCAAAGACAGTGTCTTCTTTAATCCTCACTCAACCCTATAGTAATTTCTATCTTGTTTTCACTTTGCAGAATAGAAAACAGGTTCAGAGAGGTTAGGTAACTTACTCAAGGTCTCTATCTCACAAGAGACAGATGTAGAACCCTAGGTTAAGTCAACTCCAGGCCCATGTTTTTAACCACTATGCTGCACCAATTGCTCTAACATAGGTGAGTTGGGATTGATCTGATGGAGTTGATGGTATGAAGTTTTTAGTGTATATGTTTGTGAGGTTCTGCTGCCTTTAACCACTGAATTTCTTTCGTTTGGTCTCATTACTCCTTTTTAAAAAAAAAAAATATTTGTATTGATTTCCGACAGGGAGAAGGAGAGAGAGAGATAGAGACATCAATGATGAGACAGAATCATCGATTGGCTGCCTCCTGCATACCCCACATTGGGGATCCAGCTCACAACCCGGGCATATGGTCAGACTGGGAATCGAACTGTGACCTCCTGGTTCATAGGTCAATACTCAACCACTGAGCCACACCAGCCTGACTCATTACTCCTTTTAATGATACCTTTGAATCTTGGCAACTCAAGTCAGTTCCAATTCTTGCTTCTTCCAGTTTTAATCTTTCATTTCTCCTTCTTCTCACCTATTCCTGTTCTTAGCTCAACTTTCTTTGACACCATTTTTCTTCCAGTATGGCTTGCTACTTTGATCATTTATAAGTATTTTCACTTGTAATTTTTCTGCTTTCTTTTTCTTTATGGTGCAATTCATCACTCTTACCTCCTTTTTTTATATAAATATATTTTTATTGATTTCAGAGAGGAAGAGAGAGGGAGAGATAGAAACATCAAAGATGAGAGAGAATCTTTGACAGCTGCTTCCTGCATGACCCCTATTGGGGGATTGAGCCCACAACCCGAGTATGTGCCCTTGACTGGAATCAAACCTGGGAACCTCCAGTCCACATGCCAACACTCTATCCACTGAGCCAAACCAGTTAGGGCTCGTCACACTTACCTCTTAATAATAATGGTAATCACTATGTTTGCATAGTGTTTTATGCAACATAAAGCACATTAATTTGTATTATCTTGTTTAAATTTTTAATCAACCTCATGAAGTACTATATCCTTTTTGTCATATTAAGAAAATATGCTTAGTGAGGTTAAATGAATCATCCATTGTCACAGAGTTAGTCAGTAACAGAACAGGTTCGTGAGTACGTTTTCTGCCTCCCAGCTTAGTGTTCATTCCACTATCACAATTGCTCTATTAGCCTTAACAGTATTTCTTGTTCACAGAAATAAACTTTATCATGGAGTTAGGTGAGTTCTTCATATATTTTCTTAAATAAATAAGTAAAACATTCCTCCAACAGTTTTATCTTTCCATTACTTTTGAATTTTCAATTTTCCCCCAACATTTTGAAAATTTCTACAAGTTAGTATTGTTTTCTAGGAAACAAAACGTGAATCTCTTTCTGAGTTTCATTTTCTTTTTCCTTCAATAAGCATGTTTTGATTTTCTAGTATATTTAAGGCAGTGTACAAAGTGATATATACAATAGTCACACCCCTCAAGATTCCAATTTGAGAAAATAAGATATGCACATAAGTATCTTTCATAAAATGTAGAAATGTGTCATAAGATATGTCTAATTAGAGAGCTATAGGCAGAAGAATATCCATAGGGCTATTCATCAAAATGCTAACATTGGTTATCTCTGGGGGTAAAAGTGTTTTCTATTTTTTTAATTTATTTTTTTATTTAAGTATAGTTGCTATACAATCTTATATTGATTATATTAGTTTCAGGTATACGAAATAGTGATTCAACATTTTTATACCTTACAATGTGATCACCCCATTAATTCTAGTAATCATTTGTCACTGTGTGAACTTATCACAATATTATTGACTATATTTCCCTTCCCCTTTGTACCCTCTCACCCTCCCTCCCTTCTGGTAACTGTCCCTTTGGTTGGAGGTTGAAGTTTAATAATTAAAAATTTTCGTTTTGCTTATTGGCAGGTTCTAAGTATCTAAGAATAAATATATATTACTTGTGAAATAAAAGGGGGAAACATAATTGATATCTAAAAGTGAGATACGAGTTCCTTCGCAAGAGTGTTGGGGAAGACAGGCTATGGTGAGGACATTTAAGCTGAAGACTGAAGAGATGCAGCTGGGGTGAGGAGAGTGCATTTTGTATAGAGAGAACCACATTAAATTAAGCATGAAATCAAGCAGATATATAGTAACTGTGAAAAAGAGAACTAGTTCATCTTGTCTGGAGACTAGTGTGTGAAAGCTAGGATAGAAAATAAAGCTCACTGGCTAGGGCCTGGAGCCCCTTAAGTGCCAACTGAGGAGGCCAACACTGGGGTATCCCTGGGGGAGACTAGAACAAACACATCAGTGGGCTGGGGAAGGCTCAGGGGGCAAAAATTCTCTAACAGGAGGTATGACTAAATCAAGATATGCAGACAGAGCAGGATACTGGCAGGCTATGGTGATAAGAAAAGTTGCAGCCTCTTGGCAATCAGTAGTTAGTATCTCATGGAAGTCCCTGGGAGACGATTGGGAATACGGACATAGCAAATAGGCAGTATATAAATAGGCTAAGTCCCTGAGGTTTTACAGCAACGTGATGACTAGCAGTGGGGCTACTATTCAAAGGAAGACTCCATTCTTAAGAAGAACAGAGAGAGCAAGGGGCAGAGAGATTAAGGAGGAAGAAATCAGGTACAGAGACTAGAAAATATACACAGGAAGAGGGATAAAGATGATCCAGAGTCAATACCTCTTGAGGCAGAGATTTCTTATAAAGCAGGTCCTGAGAGTTGATGCTGAAGATTGGAACTATGAGCTGGCCAGCTGTGCGTTTTCTAGAAAAATATAGAAATAACACCTTAATAGTATAAACATATAAATATACCAATTTTCTTTCTTGGCTTTGCAAATATTTGGACTCGATTTTTTGCAGAGCAATTTTGAAAAAGGCGTAAACCCTAAGCTAGTACTAAATTGGCACTTTCTTTCATTTAGTTTGAAACTTTTTCAAATATTACTTCACAACTCTAGGTTTACCTTTTAGGCCTACATAGACCCCCATTTTATTCTTTTTTTCAAGAGTCAGGGGATCTTCCATGCCTGATCACTCCAGCTGCCTTCAGTAGTAGATATGGCTCAAGGCTTAGGCCTCACTCCAGCAAAACCTTTAACTAACTTTAGGGAAGCCAAACATTAAGTACTGGCAGAGCCTTCCAAGTCTCACTTTCAGGCACTATGGTGTCCTGTGGAGGTTTGCTTCTCCTTCCCCTGGCCCATATAGTGTTGGCTCTGCCACTAACAGTGTGATTTCTGACAAGTCCCTAACCTCTCTGAGCCTTAGACTCATCTGTAAATTACAAGCACAAGTTAAATTACGATTTAAAAGATATGACAGCCCTAAAATTCTAAGATCCTAATCCAATAATAAATAAATTTTATTAAGAAGTACAATTCTTTTAAAAAATATTTTTATTGATTTCAGAGAGGAAGGGAGGGGGAGAGAGACAGAAACATCAATGATGGGAGTGAATCATTGATCAGCTGTCTCCTGCACCAATTGAGCCCGCAATATGGGCATGTGCCCCAACGGAGAATTGAACCATGATATCCTGGTTCATAGGTTGATGCTCAATCACTGAGCCTCGCCGACCGTCTTTTAAAAAATATTTTTATTGATTTCAGAGAGGAAGGGAGGGGGAGAGAGACAGAAACATCAATGATGGGAGTGAATCATTGATCAGCTGTCTCCTGCACCAATTGAGCCCGCAATATGGGCATGTGCCCCAACGGAGAATTGAACCATGATATCCTGGTTCATAGGTTGATGCTCAACCACTGAGCCTCGACAACCAGGGGATAATTGGTTCTTAAAGTTTGGAGTCAATGGAGAAAAGGCTCTAATTAATGAAACTGCTGAAAACATGGTATAAAGAATACTTTTTAAAAGTTTTTCGTTTTTAGCTGCCCATTACCCCCCAAATTTATATAGGGAAATTAATTAGGCTCTCTACATTTAAAAACCAGAACAATTCTAAAATGCTTTACAACACTGAGGCTTGAGTTAATAGAACTTACTTTGAAAGAATCAAGCTAACAAGATATTCCTGAGGTGCTCAGGGTTGATTCTGAGTTGATAATAAAACTGTGAAGCACTGACTATCGCTCATTTTGTGATTCCCATAGCTAGCCTATTTTAGAATTGTTGGCCTTATCATAATAAGACATTCCCAATTGAAAGAAAGAACAACGTTTAGATGACAAGACTAAAAAGAGCGAGCATAGAAACAAACTGAAGAGCAAGATGTACTAGAGAAGACAAGCATCTTTAGTAATGAAGCTTAAGGGGTCATTTTGAAGGAAGAATGTAAAACAAGTCTTTAAAGAATGGGTGACTGAGATATGATTAATTGCCTGAAAGACTAATTTTAATTACATATTAAATACACAAACATTTTGGTGGTGGGGGTGTGTGTGTGTAAAAATGTAGTTCTCAATACCGTTTCTTGCTTTTCAGATGTCTCAGTTTTCCCGTGTCAGGTGGAACCAGCCCAGGTTCAACTACTCTGCCATCCTAGGTGTGCTTTGGAGCCATGAAGCACACTGATACTGGTAGGGCAGGAGTGTGAATATTGATTAATTGATTGATTTCAGAGAGGAAGGGAGGAGAGAGAAACATGAATGATAAGAGAATCACTGATCGGCTGCCTCCTGCACGCCCCACAAGCGATCAAGCCCACACCGCGGGCATGTGCCCTGACCAGGAATCCAACCCTGACCTCCTGGTTCATAGGTCCAGGCCCAACCACTGAGCCACGCCGGCCTGCGCTGGAGCATGAATATTTAAATTACAGAAAGGAGGACGAGGAAAGGGTAGTCGTTATAAATAAGGCTGATGGGAGAGAGGAAGGATGTAAGGCGTATGAAAAGAAAGTGCAAGAAGAGACCGTGTGGGGTTGGGGTTGGCTTCGCTATGCTCCAGTTTTGGACACCGGCGACTCGATTTTGGCGGGAGGGAGGGGACCTGCCTGCTCGGTCCGGCGCCCTTGGGCTCTCGGTATTCTAAATGGACGCCCAGGCCCGGAGCGGGTTCTCCATGGACAGCACCGCGCCGAAGGTTCCACGTGGTGGGCGGGTTCTCCCAGCGCCCGGGTGTCCCTCAGCCTTCCACGCCTCGCCCTGGAGGATGACATCATGCCAGCCACAGCAGCGTGGCCAGCTTTTCCATGTCAAAGCTCTCGAACGCCAACTCTTGCTCCTTAAGTCAAACGGGATGTAGCTTTAACGTCCCCCCTGTCACGACTAGCCCACCACGGAGGGCACGCCAGGATGAGCCGCATGTCAGCCTAGTATTAAATGACCGAGGCGCCGCGTTGACGAGGTTCAGCTATACAGGAACCCAGGGCCACCAAGCCGGCCGCTGCGGCAAGAGCAGCTCGACACCCGGTTACACGCAGCCCGGGGCATCCTCCTCGAAGCGAGCAGGGCGACCCCGGGACGGAGAAGCGGGTGAAGGGGCTACGCCAGCCGACCGCGCCTG
>NW_005367354.1:2067170-2080593 GCF_000412655.1 Myotis brandtii | reverse complement strand
GCCACCGTCGGTGCTTCCTCGACGAGGCCGTTCGGAGGTCGCCCGCGCCCTCTCGAGCCCTCCTTTTTTCCCACGCTTCCCCGGTGCTCCGGCCTGAGGACACCCGAGCGAGGAGTTGGCCCTAGTGAGAGGGACCGATCCCTGGGGGCCGCCCGCGGCGAGCGCCGGAGCCGCTCCTCCCAATGGCGAAGAAGACGTACGACCTGCTTTTCAAGCTGCTCCTGATCGGGGACTCGGGCGTGGGGAAGACCTGCGTCCTTTTCCGCTTTTCGGACGATGCCTTCAATACCACCTTTATTTCCACCATAGGTAAGACCCGTGGGAGGACGGCGAGTGGCCTGCGTGGCTGCAAACCGTTTCTTTTTTCACTCCGGACATCTTGCTTCCCGGAATAGACGCCTTTGTTTCAGTGATTCCCATCCCGGGCGACAGACCCAAGTTACTGTTTGAATCGGCATCGAGCTCCCCGGGGCGGGGTCTCCCCGTGGCTTTCTGTCCGGCCTCCTGCGTCCGCGTCTCCCTTTCTGCTCGCTCGGTGCCCGTTGGTACAAAATGGGCAGCTCCCACAGGTTACTGTTTCTTTAAGCGACTGGACTGGCCTTTTCCATACCCATGTGGCCGTCCTAGATGTCGGTATCGGCAGGGGCTGGATTTTAGTGGTGGCGATGGAAGCGGCCGGTGGTAGTTATTTGGCAAAGGCCTGGTCTGTACTTCAGGGTAAAGAGAAGATTCCATATGGCCATGACTTAGAGTAAACTTGAGGGTTGGTGGGAGGAATCGCTAAAGCTTTAGATGAGAGGGGAGAGGGGAGCTGGGCCTCAGGTGACTGATTCATTGAGGTGTCAAACAATCGGAGGCTCGTGGTGCTTGGGGTGGGACCCTGGCCTGCCGGCCTCCACTGTGCTTTCCGGGACGACGGCAGAATCAGCAGACTCAGGGGAGGGGATCTGCTTTCTCTCTCTCTCTCTCTCTCTCTCTCTTTACCCCAAAAGTTTCTGTTTTACTTGACGCTAGAACTTGCAGGTCAGTATTTTGCCAGTCATAGCCCTAGAGGGCTTCCCATGTACTTTCACCTCATGTTTCAGAATTACTTACTGTGATTCTGAAGATGGACTTTTTTTTTTTTTTAAATCGGTTCCCCGTTTAGGAAAAGAAAAGGGAAGGCTCTAGGAAAGTCCCTGTTGACCCTGGTGGGAACAGTTAGTGGCATTCACACAAATTGTGTGGAATGGATTGTATGCGAATCCCGCCCCCAGTAAATACCTTAAAGGACACCTGGTTGCCTCTGTCCCTTGAAGGCCAGCACTTGGTCTTGGGACAGTGCAGTGAAACTCCTTTTTGGTTTTTTGTGGGTTTTTATTTTTATTTTTTTAGTGTAACTAGATTTATGTTTAGATGATTTTTAAAAGTAACTGCAGTCTTCTTTGAACTCTGGAAATTGTCAAGCTTAAACTGATTCATACAATTTATAGCATTATTGAAGTTGATCTGGATCTCTTATGACATATATATCAGCTACTTAATTCATTCTCATAAGTTGTATTGACATTGAATTGAGCAAGTGATCATTTAAAATAGATTTTTATTTAATTCCCCTTTTTTTGGAGGGGGGGAGTGACAGCCTAATAATTGTTTCCTGAGTATTTTACTGTTCTCTTGATCTCTCATAAATTTAGTGAAACTTAGAACTTGCGTCTGCCTGTGGGTTAGCACTTCCTACCACTAAGATTACTTTTAATATTCCACTTCAGTAGTAGCTGGGTGAGTTAGGTGATTAGATAGTTAAGCAAACATTTATCGAGTACGTAATGCTGGGCACTGTTGTAGGCACTGCTGATAAGTGATGATAAGAGACCCCTTTAGGGGCAGTCTAGTGAGGACAGCCACATTGGAGTGTGCAAAGTGCTACATTAGGGGTAAGCATAGGAAGGAGGGGTGACTAGCCTCAATTGTGGAAAGTCTGTGTTGGCAAGCATGGAGATGATGTTAAAATGAAGCCTCCTGGCTGGGACGCTCAGTTGGTTAGAGCGGCATCCCCATATGCCAACGTTGCAGGTTTGATCCCCGGGCAGGACGCATGCAAGAGACAACCAGTGAATGCATAAATGGGTGGAACAACAAATCGATGTCTGTCTCTGTCTGTCTATCTCTCAATTCCTCGTTTTCTCTAAAATAAAATAAAATAAAATAAAATAAAATAAAGCCTGAATGACAGATAGGAATTGGACTAGAGGGGTGGGATAGAGCCTTTCTGGGAAAGGGAGCGTAGAAGAAACCTGTAGTAAGATCAAGGATTTAATTCATGTGATCAACTTTAACCTGCCATTGAAAAGGGTGGGGTGGAGAGCAGGAAACAAAGCATTAACTCCATCTACTCCACTCTTTTTTGTAATGGGTGCACACTCCACTAAAACATAGTCCTGTAAGATAATGACATAATGTTTTTGTGTAGTCCTTTTACGTGGGAAAATGTGTGATGGTTCGGATAAAGCCTGCTGGGTTGGAATTGTTTGGCAGGTTAATGGGACTTTGGCAAGTTACTTAACCTCTCTGTTTCAGTTTCTTCTTTAGTGTTAATGATAGTATCTACCACATAGGATAGTTATGAGGATTTTATGGGTCAATGTGAGTAAAGCGCCTAGCACGGTGCCAGGCACACTAAGGGCACAGTACATATTAGCTATATATAGAATATGTGACCCTTCTGCTGCTCAAGGGTGGCAGAACAAATTACTTTATGGATTGAATGTCCTACACAAGTGGCCACCCTCATATTTGCGAGTGCTTTGCTAAACAATTTCACTTTAGATTCTGAGACTCGCATTTTGATATAAAAATGTTTGATATGTTTGATTATTTTTTATATGGTTTATTGAACAGTATAAGTTGAGAAATGAATAAATAAATAAGTATAAAATTCTGAGTACAGTTCTAACATGTATTAGCTCTGTGTGCAGGTTTAGAAGTCTACTATTGTCTTAATCCAGTGCTGTCCAAAAGAAAAAAAATGTGAGCTACAAAGATATTATTTTTTAGTAGCCACATTAAAAAAGTAAAAGATGCACTGGCTGGTGGTTAGAGCTCGGGTTCGATCTCTGTTCCCAGTCAAGGGCACACACCTGGGTTGCAGGTTCAAGCCTTTGGGGAGTGAAGCATGTGGGAGTCAACCAGTTGATTTGTCTCTCTCACATAGATGTTTCTCTCTCTCTCTCTCCCTCTCCCTCTCCCTCTCCCTCCCTCACTCCCTCCTTCCCACCCCACCATCCTTCCCTTCCACTTTCTCTAAAAATCAATGGAAAAAATATTCTCAGGTGAAGATTAAACAAAAAAAAAGTAAAAGAAGAATTTAATAATATATTTTTGCTTACTTTATTCAAAATGTTTTATTATGTAATCAATATTAAAAATTTTTGCGATATTTTACATTCTTTTTCTCCAGTGTGTATGTTATACTTACAGCTCATTTTAAAAAAAATATATTTTTATTGACTTCAGAGAGGAAGGGAGAGGGAAGGATAGATAGAAACATCAATGATGAGAGGGAATCATTGATCGGCTGCCTCCTGCATGCCCCCTACTAGGGATAGAGCCCGCAACCCGGGCATATGCCCTTGACCGGAATCGAACCCGGGACCCTTCAGTCCGCAGGCCAATGCTCTATCCACTGAGCAAAACCAGCTAGGGCACTTACAGCTCATTTTAATTTAGGCACATTTTAAGTGTGGCAATTGGCTACCATATTGGACAGTGCATGTCTATATAGTTTGTCTAAACTAGCCAATTGTCTAATGTGCAGATAACTAGAAATACTTTGAATATACACTACTTTTAGGACATTTAAAATTTTATCAGTTGACTAGGAGTTTTTTTCTGTTTCATTTTGCTCTTTAAAAAAAAAAATCTAAAAGATTCTCTAATTATAAATGATAGTGAAATTTGAGTTGTCACCTGATAGTGAAAACCTCCTGAAGTTTGAATAGAAGTTGTTATCTTGCAGGTTCAGAGGGGCCAAACTGTCGATATAAAGAAAGCCACCATTTTTTCAGGCACAGCCATTTCAGTTACTTATTCGTTATTGATTCTTGGAAGAAATAATTTTTATAGGCTTATGGTGCTTGCTTACAGTACTCACAAAGACTACTGCATTTAAATTTTTCTGTATACTTTCAGTTTCCACACATCTATATGAGAAATTATGTATGATGCTCATAAGATTTACTGCAGATGGTTGCAAAAAATAAAATTACTGGTATGTTCCACACTCACTAATTTCAAAGTGAATAGAAGGACAGTAGAAACTCCACAAGGGCAGAGATCTTTGTCTTCTTTTTTTGCTGATAGATGTTAAGCACCTAGAAGAGTCCTTGCATTTCATGGGTTCGTGATAAATAATGATTGAAAACAGGCAGACAGGTAGTACAAGGAGGATTCTCTAATACAGAATTGGGGCTTGTTTTATTTTAATATTTTCCTGTCTACCTACTTCCTGAGTATTATATATGTGATGTAGATTGGGATCAGATTTTACTTAAGAATATCAGCTGTTTGGCTAATAGAGTAATTTTAGGGTAAAACTGGTCTTGGAAATTCAAAGATTGAGAAGTATTTACTAAATAGAGTTACTGGTTTTGAATGAGCAGATTTCAGTGGTTGATCTGACCATAACCCTCTTGGCAGTAAAGCTCAGGAAAGCATTACCCTTTAGTGATAATGGCAATTACATAGACTTGTCCCAAAGTAGAAATTTTTGGTGGGCTGTTTTACTGAATGTATACCTTTTGGTATTGTTAATCCTCCTTCCACCTCTAGATTATTATTACTTTTTTAAAATGTATATATTTTTATTGATTTCAGAGAGAAAGGGAGAGAGAGAAAGTGATAGAAAAGAGACATCAATGATGAGAGAATCATTGATCGGCTGCATTCTGCATGCCCCCTACTAGGGATGGAGCCTGCAATCCAGGCATGTGCCCTGACCAGGAATCAAACCGTGACCTCCTATTTCATAGGTCAACACTCAACCACTGAACTGTACTGGCCACGCTATTATTACTTTTTCCATACGGTATATCTTTCATGGGAAATGGAGTCTCTGGGCTTTGTATAAAAAATTAAATTGGTAAAGCCTCTTGTTCCTAGGAAAGGTATAATGAATGCATCCTTTTTGTTGTCTTTCTGGGTGTTTTTACTGAGCTTTAGAAGAGTAGGATGGTTTCACTAATCTGCATTTAAGAACTGGTTGGTTAAATTGAACTGAGCCCATTTTATACGGAGAAGCTACTTGGCAAGGGAGCTGAGAAAGAGAAACATTGATGTGAGAACAAAACATCAATTGGCTGCCTCCTGCATGCCCCCTACTAGGGATGGAGCCTGCAATCCAGGCATGTGCCCTGACCAGGAATCAAACCGTGACCTCCTATTTCATAGGTCAACACTCAACCACTGAACTGTACTGGCCACGCTATTATTACTTTTTCCATACGGTATATCTTTCATGGGAAATGGAGTCTCTGGGCTTTGTATAAAAAATTAAATTGGTAAAGCCTCTTGTTCCTAGGAAAGGTATAATGAATGCATCCTTTTTGTTGTCTTTCTGGGTGTTTTTACTGAGCTTTAGGAGAGTAGGATGGTTTCACTAATCTGCATTTAAGAACTAGTTGGTTAAATTGAACTGAGCCCATTTTATATGGAGAAGCTACTTTTTAGAGCAGTGGTCCTCAAACTTTTTAAACGGGGCCAGTTCACTGTCCCTCAGACCATTGGAGGGCCGGACTATAGTTTAAAAAAAAACTATGAACAAATTCCTATGCACACTGCACATATCTTATTTTGAAGTAAAAAAACAAAACGGGAACAAATACAATATTTGTATTTGCATGTGGCCCGCGGGCCGTAGTTTGAGGACCCCTGTTTTAGAGAAATGAGTAAAACCTTTGTCATATTAAACATGTCTGTGCTTTGCTGTGATACTCAGGCAGCAAGTGGCTCATGCTGCAGGAATGCCAGAGTGCCTAAGGAATTTCTTTCATTCAAACACATATTTTTAGGATTGATTCAAAACTATTCAGACATTTTCCCAAAGAAGATATACAAATGACCAAGATGCACATGAAAAGATGTTCTACATCAGTAATCATTAGAGAAATGTAAGTCAGTACCACTGTGAGATGTCATTTCACACCAATTGGGATGACTGACTTATAAAAATGAATTTCCTCATACAATTACCTGCTCAAGTGCTTGCTTTCAGTTCTTTTGGGGGTATATACCTAGAAATGGAATTGCTGGATCATATTATAGTTATATTTTTAATTTTTTGAGAAACCACCATATTGTTTTCCATCGTGGCTGCACTGTTGTACATTCCCATTAGTCCTGCACCCACGTTTCAATATCTTCATGTCATCATCAACATTTGTTATTATCTGCTGAGCAGCATTATTCACAGTAGCCAAAATGTAGAAATAATTCAAATGTCCACGGGATTAATGGGTACACGAAATGTAGTTTATACATAAGGTGGAATATTATTCAACCTAAAAAAAAAAAAGAAATGAAATCCCGATATATGCTACCACAGTGTTGAAAACACTGTGCTAAGTGAAACAGTCCAGACACAAAAGGACAAATATTATGTGAAATCACTTACATGAGGTACATAGAATAGACAAATTTTTAAAGTAGAAAGTGGTTACCAGGACCTGGAAACTGGGTCATGAGAAGTTATTTATTGCTTAATGGATATGGAGTTTTAGTTAATGGGGAATTATTGCTTATTGGGTACAGATTTCATTTTGGGAAGATGAAAAGGTCATGGAGATGGGTAGTGATGATGGTTGCATACCAATATGAATATATTTAATGCCACTGAATTATACACTTAAAAATTGTTAAAATGCCATTTATAGGTATCTAAAGTCAATTTCATAGAAACAGAAATAGACTGGTGGAAAGTAAAATGATAGTCCCCGAGGACAAGGGAGGTGAAATAAGGAATGGTTATAGAGTTTCAGCTTTGGGAGATGAAAAAGTTCTGGAGATTTGTTGCACAACAATGTGAATATACTTAACACCACTGTACTCTACATTTAAAATGGTTAACATGGTAAATTTAATGTTATGGCTTTTTTTTTTTTTACTTCAATTGAAAAAAATGGTTTAAATGGTAAATTTTGTTATGTATATTTTACTCCAAAAAACCCCCAAAACCAAACAAATAAAAAGTAATCAGCACTTAATCCAGCTCTCTAAAGAGCATCTGATTATAGACAGCTAACTCCTCACTATTCCATGTAATAACTAGTGTCAACCAGTGGTCATTGAGTCCAGAGGCTCCCTTTATGGTACTTTCCCATGCTTAATATCACTGGTCTGTATCTTTAGATATTGAAGGAAGTTTGTGTTTTTGTTATGTGTATTTACATAGAACTCCATGGAATGTTAGAATCACAGAATATTAATGCAGGAAAGCTCCCTACAATGAATCTTAAGAGTCAGGAAACAGGCAAGTGAAGTAATTTTCTAAAAGATTATATGAAAAACTTTTGACTAGAGTCTATATCCTATCCTGTTCTTAGCCCTGTTTCTCATTCTAAGAATTTCATTATTTTACGCATATGGAAAAATTGATAGGATGATTCTCCTACTCATTAATTTCAATTTGAAAAGTAGAGTTGCAGTATTTTTGTTCTGTTTTTTGACAGAAGTGGAGAAGTAACAAGTCAGCACCAAATATCAAGCGATTTGTTCAGGTTACTTGTTCTTTGCAAATTTAGAGCATAACATAGCAGAGCTGAGCTAATAATGTTAGGGATAATTATTTTCTTTTCAAGAATTGTAGTGTATAATGGTGTACAAGATGTGGCAAAGGAAATACTGATATTCCTGTTTGGTTTGTAAAATGGAAAGAATGATAGAAGAAATAATGGCATTCTGTTTTAACTTTTAAAAGTACAAGGCTGCCCAGTTTTTTCTGTGGTAGGATCTATGGTGAATAGAGAAGCAGAGGCTTGTTGTGTTAATTTACAATAGTTATTTAGCACAAAATATAAATTGTTTGATTGGCTAGTGAGATCTGCATGGGAAAACTGCTTATGGAGATAGGTGATAAAGGAAGTTTAAAGGAGCTTCAGAGGGTGTTGGGGTTAATAGAACATTGTCTAAATCCATAAAACTGATAAAAGTCTTGTAAAGGTCATGGGTTTGCTTCCTTCAAATAGATAAATATTGAGAATTAATGGAATAAGTAATTTGGATTATAAGAAAAGGAATTTGAAAAGATTATTAGTCTAAAAATTTGGTGAAGAAAACTCATTTGAAGGGAAATCCGAAATGAGAAATTTTCTTTGATGACAGTGCCATATAGGGTTACATGCAAAAGTGATTGCTTGATATTTATCCTTTTTTCCAGAGATGAAAAATAATATGTTTTTGAGGAATACAGCAACTGGTGATGGAACATTAAGTTTCCAGTATGACCCAGAAACAAAGCATCCAAGGTTGTAAAACATTAGAAAATGGAAAAAATGTTATTCTGGAGACTCAAAAAATACAACATATCAAAATCAGAACAGAGGACAGTGTTGATTTGTTTTTTTTCCTATCAATAGCAATGCTTATGCAGATTTTTTTAATTAAAAATTTTATTTAAGGCAATTGTATATTCACATGCAGTTGTAAAAAATAATACAGAGGGCTCCATTGTACACTTTGCCTGGTTTCTCCCAATGGTAACGTTTTGTGAAACGAATATAATCACAACCAAGTTATTGACATTTGTGGTAGTACACTATTTTTATTCAGATTTCCCCAGTTTTACTTATACTGTGTGTGTGTGTGTGTGTTGAATATAATCACAACCAAGTTATTGACATTTGTGGTAATACACTATTTTTATTCAGATTTCCCCAGTTTTACTTACACTGTGTGTGTGTGTGTGGTGTGTGTGTTGTGTGTGTGTTAAATTCTCTACAGTTTTATCACTTGTATAAGTCACCATCATAGTCAAGATACTGAACAGTTCCAAGGGACAAGGATCCTGGTTATTCTTTTTTTTTAAACATATTTTTACTCATTTCAGAGAGGAAGGAAGAGGGAGAGAGAAATAGAAACATCAGTGATGAGAGAGAATCATTAATCAGCTGCCTCCTGCACATCCCACACTGGGAATCTGGCCCACAACCCGGGCATCTGCCTATAACCTACTGGTTCACAGGTCAATGCTCAATCACAGCCATGCTGGCTGGGCCTGGGTATTCTTTTATAACTATACTAGAGGCCTGGTGCATGAAATTCGTGCAAGGGGCTCAGCCCCCGCTGCCGCCACGCTCCCTCTGCCTCGGCCCCCGCCACCACAGTTTCATCCAGAAGGTCTTTTGGAAGGACGTCCAGTCTAATTAGCATATTATGCTTTTATTATTATAGACTAGGGGCCCAGTGCACGAATTCGTGCACCTTGAAAGGAACTGTGGGCTGCGAGGCTGTGGTGGGCATAGGGGTGGGTCTTGGCCCATCCTCTGTGCCCCCGCCTGGCTCCTCCTACTGTGGCCCCTGGGTCCCTTGTCTGCCAGCAGCTCCTGCTGCCGCCGCTTCCACGCACTGATGGAGCTGGCCCTGCTTGCACTCACTGACGGCGCCGAGCGATTGGGGCCAGCGCCAGCAGTGGGTGCGATGGCAGCAGCTGCTTCCCTGATCATCCCTCAGGAGCAGGGGGTGGTGGAGAAGCCCTCAGGGGTGATTGGGGCCAGCAGCGCCACTTGCACCCACTAATGGCACTGAGCGATAGGGACTGGTGCTGGGCACTGGCAGTGGGTGCGAGTGGTGGCTCCGGCGCCAGCAGCAGGTGTGAGCGCTGGGCAGGACTGCAGCATGCGGCAGCAAAGAATTTTCAGTAACCACCAGAGGCTCTCCCCAATGACAGCAACAGGTGCCCCGCCTTGGTCTGGTGCCCCCGCTCACCTGCTCCACCATCTCACTGTGGTCAACGCCCACCATGTTCTGTGCATGCCCCCTGGTGGTCAGCTCACGTCATAGCGACCGGTTGTTCAGTTGTTCCGCCGTTCAGTCTATTTGCATATTAGGGTTTTATATAGATAGATTCTTTTTCTGTCCTCCCCCTACTTTCATCCAAAAATTTGTTCTCTATTTATAAAATTTTATCATTTTACAAATGTAATGTAAATGGAATCATACAGGATGTAACCTTTTGAGATTGGCTTTTATTCACTCACTATAATTACCTGGAGATTCATCAAAGTTGTGTGCATAAGTAGTTCTCTTTTATTGTTGAGTAGTGTTCCATGGTATGCATTCACCACAGTTTAACCATTCACCCATTGAGGAACATCTGGGCTGATTCCAATTTTTATAAATAAAGCTGCTATGAATATTTTGCATAGGTTTTTCTGTAATCATAAGTTTTCATTTTTTTGGGATAAATGTCCAGTACTGCAATTACTGGGTCATATAGTAATTACAAGTTTAGTTTTGTAAGAAACTACCAAATTGTTTCCAGAGTAACTGCACTGTTTTACATTCTCATCAGCAATGTGTGTGATGTGATTTCTCTGTATCCTTACCAAAATTTGGTAGTGTTACTATTTTATATTTTAGCTATTCTGGTAAGTGTGTAATAATAATCTCATTGTGTTTTAAAGTTAATTTCCCTGATGGCCAGAGATGTTGAGAAATCTTTTTATGTCTTTATTTGCTCTCTGTATATATTCTGGTGAAATGTCTGAGTCAATTGCCTATTTTTCTAATTGGATTGTTTTTTACTGTTGAGTTTTGAGAGTTCTTTATACATTTTAGATACAAATTTGTTGTTGGGCATGTGGTTTGCACATGTTTTTTCCCAGTCTACATCTTCTTCATATGGGTTTTCACAGAGCAAAAGTTTTAAATTTTTGTGAAGTCTAATTTGTTAATTTTTCTTTTTATGGATCATGCTTTTGGTGTCTAATAACTTCGTCTGATATTAGATCCTGAAGATATTTTTCTAAAAGTTTTATAGTTTTCGATTTACATGAGAGCCTATGGTCTTTTGCATATGGCAGGCATTTTTAAAAAAATATCTTTTATTGATTCTTCCACAGAGAGGAAGTGAGAGGGACAGAGTCAGAAACATCGATGAGAGAAAAACATCGATCAGCTGCCTCCTGCACACCCCCCACTGGGGATGTGCCCGCAACCAAGGCACATGCCCCTGACCGGAATCTAACCTGGGACCCTTCAGTCCACAGGCTGACGCTCTATCCACTGAGCCAAACCAGCCAGGGCCATTTTTTTTTTTTTAATCTCAGATGATGCAGATGGTCTGAAGGCTTCAGAGATTCTGTATGATACTGCGGGAGTGAAAATTGACCCTTTTATAATAATTCATACTATTTTCTGAAAGGTTTTAAAAATTAATTTTTATCAAATATATACACACACACACACACACACAATATAGAAATAAAATATTACTAAAAGAGTTACTGTCACCAAGAAAGCAATCTCTTGTTCTATCCCCAGGTCTGCTCTAGAGGCATCCTCTAGCTCTTTGTTCTATTACATACCTCTGTATTTTCAAGTGATATGCTTATACTGCCATTTCTTGAGTCATAATTTAATATTAGATGAAAATTTTAACCTCTCATAATCTCATCCCACTCTTTATCCCAATTTTTTGTTAAATTGATATCTGGTGGTTACTTTAATATGCCTATGTAACTATTCCCTGTCAAGCCAATATATAGTCTATTATAACTATATTTCCATAATTTAAAAAGACCAAGTTTTAGTGCCATATAGATATAGATATAGATATAGATATAGATATAGATATAGATATAGATATAGATATAGATATAGATATAGATATAGATATAGATATAGATATAGATATAGATATAGATATAGATATAGATATAGATATAGATATAGATATAGATATAGATATAGATATAGATATAGATATAGATATAGATATAGATATAGATATAGATATAGATATAGATATAGATATAGATATAGATATAGATATAGATATAGATATAGATATAGATATAGATATAGATATAGATATAGATATAGATATAGATATAGATATAGATATAGATATAGATATAGATATAGATATAGATATAGATATAGATATAGATATAGATATAGATATAGATATAGATATAGATATAGATATAGATATAGATATAGATATAGATATAGATATAGATATAGATATAGATATAGATATAGATATAGATATAGATATAGATATAGATATAGATATAGATATAGATATAGATATAGATATAGATATAGATATAGATATAGATATAGATATAGATATAGATATAGATATAGATATACACACACTTGAAATAAAATATTACTAAAAGAGTTACTGTAACCAAGAAAGCAATCTCTTGTTCTATCCCCAGGTCTGCTCTAGAGGCATCCTCTAGCTCTTTGTTCTATTACATACCTCTGTATTTTCAAGTGATATGCTTATACTGCCATTTCTTGAGTCATAATTTAATATTAGATGAAAATTTTAACCTCTCATAATCTCATCCCACTCTTTATCCCAATTTTTTGTTAAATTGATATCTGGTGGTTACTTTAATATGCCTATGTAACTATTCCCTGTCAAGCCAATATATAGTCTATTATAACTATATTTCCATAATTTAAAAAGACCAAGTTTTAGTGCCATATGTATAATCAGGCTTTAACTTTAGTGGAATAATTGTTCCACAAGATGCTGGATAAGTTATTTATTTTAAAATAACAAAAATTACTTCTTATATTCAAAAATATTTTAAAAATTGGATGCATCGATGGAAAAGTGAAGCCTGAGGGTGAATATACAAACAAAATATGAGCGTGGATAAAGTACACCAATCCTCAAGTACTAAGATTGTCAGAGGATTCCTTTGAAATGTGAATGGGCCAGTTTTGAAGATAAACATACGGATTTTTCCATATTGAAGAATACCTTTAATTAAATGGATTTATTTTAAATGGATTCAAAAGGGTTTGCACAGATGTGAAAATGTCAGAGCCATAAATAGCACCTTGTGAAACTGGCTTATGCCTAACCTTTAAGATGGACTTCCAGGAGGTCAGCCATGCTCTAAACTTAATATGCCTCCCTTAAGAATAGTGGGCTTTTTATTTATCTGTAATTTTTTTAAAAATCCTCACCCGAAGACATGCTTAGAGAGAACAAAGGAGAGGGGGAGGGAGGAAAAGGGGGAAGGAGAGAGAGAGGGGGGTGAGATAGTTGCCTTCTATATGTGCCCTGACCATGAATTGAACTGGCAACCTTTCCATGCACAGGATGACGCTCAACCAATTGAGTCACTCCAGCCAGGGCTTTAAATATTAATTTTAAAGAAAGCATTATAGCCTAACTTAATTTCGAGTAAATAAAATTCAG
>NW_005367354.1:2052838-2067151 GCF_000412655.1 Myotis brandtii | reverse complement strand
CTCTCCCTTCCTCTCTGTAAAAAATCAATAAAATATATTTAAAAAAAAAAAAGAGTAAATAATTCAGAATTTTTGTTAATTTGTTTTTGACTTTTTAAAATACATCTTCCTGAAAACAGTGTTGTCCCGTGCCTGCTTGGAATTGCATAATCATATGTTGTTTTGTAGATTTTGAAATCTACACTTTTCCGTACCTGTATGGTATTTATGTTAATTTTTTGTCAGAAATATTTTTTATGTACCTATTATGAGCATAATACTTATTAAATTATTTATTACCTACTACTTATTAACTCTTATGACCTATTATTTTACATTTTTGGCATTTGTTGGTATTCAGTTTTTGAGTGAATACTAAGAATCTGAAGTAAATTATTTCATTTTCATGCCTCAGAAAGACTGGTTCTATTTTTTAGAATGAAAGAATTCGTTTGTAAAGTTCCAAGGACATTTATCTGGGTACTGTTAATACTTAAATTTAGGGAATATGACTCTTGCTGGGCATGTGATAATTTTGCCAATGACAAATAAACTGAGGAAAAGCTTTTAATTTTATCTTAAATTAACTGTATTTACTTAAAATATATTAGAACAGTGCTAAATTTTAGTTCATAGCAAGTGTCTGGTAAATTTCCAGATTTTTAAAAAATGGTTGTAAATGAAAATATAACAGACTTTTAAGTTAAAAATACTACTTTAGAAAGTGGTGGTTTGGAAAACACTTTTAATGGCTTATTCTATCTCTTTTGATAGAGTATTACAGAAAGAAAATTGTTCACAGTAAAAATAACTAAGATATATATTTCCTTGTAATTAAATTTTTTTTTGGAGTTAGCAGTTGAAATCTGGATTATGGAGAAAAGTCTTTTCAACCAATGTGATACCAAGGAATTTTGGTTATTTCAGTAAGCACTTATCCTATATAATAAAAGCCTAATATGCAAATTGTCCCCTTGGGAGTTTGACTGACTGGAAGTTCGACCGCTCGCTATGACATGCGCTGACCATTAGGGGGTGGCGCAGGGGGAAGGAAGGCCCCGGCCAGCGGCTGGCAGCCTGGGGAAGGAAGATCCCAATTGCCCTGACCACCAGTCAGGTCTAGGGACCCTACCCGTGCATGAATTTCGTGCACCAGTCCTCTAGTTGGGTTTATCTATAATAATAAAAGTGTATTATGCTAATTAGACCGGACAGCCAAACAACCTTCCAGATGACCTTCCGGACGAAGCCGGGGCTGCGAGGGCCGAGCCCCTTGCACGAATTTCATGCATTGGGACTCTAGTATTGTGTATAAGGGGCATGATGCTTGTGTAGAGATGAAAGGAAAAAATATGTAAGTTTCTCTTTCAAAGAGCTCACAATTTAGTGATCCTGTTGCTCACCTAACTTCAATAAAATGTGTAAAATTATAATAAAGCTATGTAAAGATGTTATGTGTGAAACAGGAGGGCCTGGTAAGCTCTGATTGGGAGTATAGACCTCAGAGGAGGTCATTTAAGCTGAGCCTTAAAGCATGATTAGTAAGGTGCAGGGTTTGAGGACTATGTTCAGGTAGAGGGAACAGAATAGGAATGTAGTTGTTTGTACATGATATGTTTGGAGATTGCAGGTAGTATAAAGAGGCTAGAGTGGAAGCCATGCAGGATATAAATTGTGGCTGGATTGTAGAAGGCCTTGAAAGTCTTGTTAAGGAATTTGGATTTTCTAAGGTTATCAAAAGTTTGAAGTAGAGGACAGTGATTTCAGATACAAGATATGACTTTTTTCCTGTTTGAAAAGTGTGCTTTATATACTTTGTGTAAAAAAGAATATGAAGAGATGCCTACTAAACTATTAACATGGGAGTTCATGGAGGCTGAAGATTTGCAAAATGCTGGGTAGAATCCAAGAGAGAGATGATGAGGGGCTGAGCTAGGAAGGTAAGCATTAAAATATTAAAGAAATAGAGTTGGCCCAGCCAGTGTGGCTCGATGGTTGAATGTCTACATATGAACTAGGTGGTCACGGTTTAGTTCCTGATCAGGGCACATGCCCAGGTTGAAGGCTCGATGTGTGCAGGAGGCAGCTGATAAATGATTCTCTCTCATCATTGATGTTTCTATCTCTCCCTCTCCCTTCTTCTTGGAAATAAAAATACATATATTTTTAAAAAGAAATAGATTTGATTTATTGTGATTAGATGTTGGGGACAAGATTGGTGAGAGCAAGGAATCAGTTAGATTTCTAACTTGGGTAACTAGTAATTGATAATGTCTTTAACTGAAATAGTTTATAGTAGGTGACAGAAGGTTCCCCCCTTATTTGTGAATTCATTTATATCAGGTCTCTAATCTGTATAAACTATTGGAAAGGTTGAAGGGATGAGCTGTTCAGTTAGGAAGCACTGTGGGCATTGTGCTGGGTCTTGGGGAAACTATGAACAAGAGAGTGCTAAAAATAGTTACATCATTTGTCAAAATGTATATATTTACAAACCCTTATGTCGAGGGCTGATTTTTATTGAAATATTTGATACTGTTTTTTGTCTATTCAAAAACAGGTTTCAAAAGTTATTTTAAAAAATGAGTATGTGGCCCTAACCGGTTTGACTCAGTGGATAAGAGCATCGGCCTTTGGACTGAAGGGTCCCAGGTTCGATTCCGGTCAAGGGCATGTACCTTGGTTGCGGGCATATCCCCATTAGGGGGTGTGCAGGAGGCAGCTGATCGATATTTCTCTCTCATCGATGTTTCTAGCTCTCTGTCCCTCTCCCTTCCTCTCTGTAAAAAATCAATAAAATATATTTTTTTTAAAAATGAGTATGTGCCCCTGGCCGGTAGATCATTTGGTTAGAGCATTGTCCTGACACACCAAGGTTGTAGGTTCGATCCCCAGTAAGGGCACATTCAATAATCAACCAAAGACTACATAAATAAGTGGAACAACAAATTGACATTTCTCCCTCTATCTTTGTCTCTTACCCCCCCCCCCCCAAATGCACACAAAAACCTGGGTATGCATTTTTAAATAGACAAGATTATTTTTTTTTAAATGAATATAGCAAAAAAAAAGAAGAAATGAATGTAGCTCTGGCCGATATGCTAAGTGGTTAGAGCACTGGCCCGAGCACCAAAGGATCTCGGGTTCGATTTCTGATCCAAGGGCATGTGCCTGGGTTTCTGGGTTCACTCCCCATCCTCTGGTGGGGTGTGTGCGGGAGGCAACCAGTTGATGTTTCTCTCTCCCTCCCCCGCTCCCTCCCTGAGAAGATATTTTCCTCTGGTGAAGATTAACAAAAAATAAAATAACATAAAAAATGAATGTATTCGTTAGAGCAAACTTTTTCTTAGTATCAAATATAGTATTTGACTGTTAAAATCATGACCCAGGAAGAATATTTTTTTTGTGGTATTCATATAACTTTATTAGCTATATCTCTAATGCCCTGTCTCTTATTTTTCTGAAGAATGTTTTTTTCACATGGTTGTGTTGCTTTTTTAAAAATATAATTTTCTGCAGTCCTCTAAGTTGTATTTTAGGATTGATAAATTGGAGATTGTAGATGCTTTGATTTGGTACTTCCTGTTTGCAAGCTTTTATTTTCAATAACTGCAATTTACCAGAGACCTAAAAACCTGAAGATCCTTTGGGCATTTTAATTCTTTGAATACTTTAATACTTCCAACTGATTTAAAAATGTAAACAAAATTTAGAAGACTCATTTATAAAAATTTACAAAGTAGTTCTTTACAGGTAAAAACATTACCAAAATATGATTGGCGACACATGCAATAGAAATTGCATGCTGCCTTGCACCCAAGTGTGTGATAATTATCAGGTTGATAATAAATTTTATAGTTCAGTCACTATTTCTAAATTTTAGCTTATGTTTTAGTTGGTAGCATATTGTAACCTTTTTGTATGCAGTTATGAATAATGTGTATTCCACAGTCATTCCAAGTATGTTTTTTGTTCTGTAGGATTTTTTATTTATTTTTTGCTTAGTGGGAACACTGTTTTTACCATGATACTAAACCACTAGAATTTGTATTCTCATTATCACTAAAAGAAAAAAATTATCTTCAGTGTTATATACTTTTTATTGAATTCACAAATAATATTCACAGTACAATGTTATCAGATGTTTTATTTTCAACAGAATGAACTTCCAAAAGCTTTATTTTGATTCCATGAATTGGATAAAAGATACCATGCTATTAATGGGATGATGGTTTTTCTTTTTGAAACATGATGGTTATACACTTGTATTTGTGATCTCGTTGTGAAGTTCTTGTGGTAATGAATCCAACAGATGAATAATTATTCTTTTTTTTAATGGGCAAGAAATCGTAGAATTGAAAAAATGAAAAACCAATTCAAAACACTCATTTTATTAAAGAAGCATTAGAATGTTTTGTAAAGGCATCTTTTGCAGCTGTATGTTTTCATCTTCAGTGTTACAGTAACTACTAACTTGGATTAAATGCTAATGTTTCTTCAGACTTGCTTATTTATGTCAGTGTTGTCACTTTAAATATAAACTTTCTCTGAGTAAATTATTGTAAAGGCTTATTGCAAAATATCTAGATTAGTTACAGATATACACTATAAAATAATGATCAAATCATTGTAGCCAAAGCATTTATACTCTCTCTGTATATCCCGAAAGGACTGCTCATGCACATTTCATGTATACATATAATTTTCCATGTTTCCTATTTATTCCATTGACTGGTAACCTGATGACTTTTTTTGCATCTTGTTGAAGCAACAGTTTTAAACATTCTCCTCCTAACATCTGTTAAGACCAGAAGGAGTTGGCTGCTTTTTATTACACTTGATATCAGCTTGCTGTGCTGGAAGGGGAAATGTATTTTGCATTTGTAGAGGATTGGAAAAGGGACAGGTTATCACTGGTCATCTTTTTAGATTTAACCATGTGTTGCTGTTTACATTGCACATTTGTCTCACATAACAGTGTAAGTCCTTGGCAGAATTTTTAGTACCAATTGAAGGTCCACTAAACCCTCTCCACTTACTTTAAAGCAACTGTGTTAAAAGTGTAAAATCTGAGGCAGTTAATACATGTGGACAGGATGTTGGAAAACATGACAAATGAAGACTCTTCTGGTCAAACAGATTTAGTGGTCCCCTTACCTGCAGCAGTTTGGTGGGATGATAAATATTCATCAAATAAACAAAAACACCAAACCAGAAATGTGAAATCAGAATAAATGGAGGTTCTTATTCTTAATCTATTTCAGGGCATGGGCAGGTGGATCAGGAAATGCTCTCCCTACTAAGAAACTGACATTTATGCCAATATCTGAGATGTTATTGGGGTAAGGTAGGAGAAAAGAGTAAGGAGAGGAAGGACATCCCAGGCAGAGGAAATAGTCACAAAAAGGTCCTTGGTGAGTAAAGTAGGCTATTGAGTGCAAACACTGAAAGAAGGTCTGTGTTTCTGGTGTGAGTCAGGTAGGGAGAACTGAAACAGATGTTGAAGAGCAGGTGTTGGCCAGATCAAGCAGAGCCTGGTAGTCCTTGCTAAGGATTTGAATCCCATTGAAGGTTTGAGAGGAATGTGACATTTAAATTTAAAAAAAGATGGCTGGCCCAGATAATATGCAGAATGGATTGTAGTTGAATTTTCTAGTTAAAGATTTATCAAGATGTATTTAAACTCATATATACATTGAGTGATTTAATCTTTAAGGAGCATGGGAGACTATAAAAGGGCCTATCAGTGACCATGAGCCTTTAATTTTTCCTGGAAATGGTCTTTTAGTGCCAAATATATTAGAATATTGAGCCAAGAGTCAGGGTTCTAATCAGAGTTAATTTGTGAGCTTGAGCAAGTCATTTAACCTCTGAGCCTCTTTCTATATTTGTAAATTGGGCATGTTAGAGAAATATGTGTTTAACTTAATAGTGTTAATCTCTTAACTCTTGTTAACATATGGGCTGAGTCTTGCTGAGTCATTTTTCTCAGACTGTGTGGGCAGGGTTTAATTAAAGCCAGCTAAGCAAACTTAATGACATCACACACCTCTTTTGTAGAGGTTTTATGTTTTGTTTTTAATAAGTTTTTTTTTGGAGAGCAGTTAGTATATCAGTTCATACATATTCCTCAAGAGAATACTGTACACTATGGCTAGGACCACTGATGCACCTCCTTATATTTCAGTGGCGGTTTGAAATTAAGAATTTCTGATTTGTGTTATGCCTCTCTATGATCTCATATATTTAAAAACATTTTTCATCTGACAATACATTCTTATTGGAAAATTTTTGTCTCCCTCTATGAGCTTGACAGGTTTCCAGTACTTAGGAGATTCCCCTGATGGTGTCCATGGTAATATTAATGAATATGATTTTTTTCATATTGTGTAATGAAATGTGTCAACATTTGGAAGAACTGTGTAGTGAACCAATATTTTCCAAATGACCAATACATGGTGATATAAAATCATGCATGGATAAAAAGATCCAATCAAAGTATAAAGTAACAGGTGGATTTAATGTAATATGAAATATTCATTGCTAAGGTTTCAGATTCCACATTGCAACTAATCTCTAAGAAACTATAAGTTATTGACTTTTATAGTGTCCAAGAAGAATATTTAGAATTATCTGAATAGGCTCTGAAAATGCTCCTCCCTTTCCAACTACATATCTGTATGCAACTAGACTTTTTTCATATTCTTCATATGTTTCAACCAAAATAGCATATTGCAACAGATTGCAGAAGCAGATATGAAAATCCAGTTGTCTATTAAGCTGGACATTAAATTTGCAAAACTACAAAATCATGCCACTCTTCTCACTAGTTTATTTTTGTTTTGGAAAATATTTTTTTTTCATAAAAAGTTTATTTATGGGTCTATTATTTTAAAATAAATTTTTTCTTAGTTTTAATCCCTAGTATAGTAAATATAAATTGATATTACTCACATAAACAAAAACTTTTTGGGATCTTCAGTAATTTTAGGAGTATAAGGGGGTCTTCAGACAAAAAGTTTGAGAATGGGTGGTATACTTCTTTCATTACTTCTCTGGTTTCTAATTCAGTTTATAATCAAGGAGAGACTGACATAAATGAAAAGTGAAATGATAGGATAATATATGAAATAATGGTAATGAGAAAAGTCATTTAAAGGAAATTCATTCAAAACAGTAAACATTTTCCTAGCAAATGATGGAAAACAAAAATGTTTGGAACTTGTAGAGAAATTAAATGAAACTTATGGAAGCAGGTTTTATCTTGTATTTGACAAAATTTAGATTGTAATTTTAATTCTTAGTTACCATTTAGCATTGAGAGAGACTCTAGTGTGTGTTGGCATACTTTTTCTGACAAAATTGTGTAAATAAGATCCTTTAAACTTATTTTTGACTTTTATAGTGTGAACATAGAGTCATTAAAATATATTTTAAAGCATTCATTTTCAGGGAGTCTTAATATTTTGTTCATATAATTTTATTTTTAAGTCCATTTGTGCTGTCATTCTTCTGTTTCTAGTTCTATATTCATTCCTCATTTGTCAGTGGCTTTGTAATTCTCCCCTATCATTTTTCACTGCATCTTTTACTGGATTTGCAATCTCTCTTTGTAGTTAAGTTTACACTGTTTTATTGGAACTATTTGGCAAGAGACATACCAACAATGTTCAAATTCCATTACTCTGCTGGAATGAAGTGGTGTTGTGCTTTGGCTGGTGGTATCCTAAATGAATCAGTGCAAATTTAACTTGTTTAAGCAGATGTTTTGTCTTCTGAAAAATAAGCTAGAGAAGAGATTGCTTGAAAGGGTTTTTGTTGTTTTTTAGACGAAACAAAATGTGAGCTGAAAGCTAGAGGTGAGGAGGAGGTAAAGGTTTGTGGAAGCCAAATAACTTAGCAGAAATTTAAAGTAGTTGTGTTTTTATCTAATACAGAATAAACAAATACCATTGCAAAGTATTCCGATGTAAAAGTATCATGACAAATGACAGGTTGTCATGATATTATGTGGAGAGTAAACATTATGCATTAGTAAATTTGAAACAGTTAATCAAAAAGTCCTAGATTCTGACGATTTGGTGGCCTTTAGAGATAGTATATGAACTCATTTTTTAACAGTTTAAAATAACTTTTATTGCCCTGACTGGTTTGGCTCAGTGGATAGAGCATATGCCTGCAGACTGAAGGGGGTCCCAGGTTTGATTCCGGCCAAGGGCACATGCCCGGATTGTGGGCTCAATCCCCAGTAGGGGGCGTGCAGGAGGCAGCCGATCAGTGATTCTCATCATTCATGTTTCTATCTCCCTTCCTCTCTGAAATCAATAAAAATATATTTTAAAAAATAAAATAACTTTTATTATGTGACAAGTTGTAATATCCATAAAAGGGAATGGGAAGTGGAAAGCAGACAGAGTTTTGGAGATAAGTGAGCAAATTCGGGGAAAATTCACAAGAGAGTTGCTGACCTAAGAGTCATGCTGTTTGCTGTTGTTTGGGATACAGTTTGGACTGGATCAAGATGCCTAATCAGGAGAAAAAGATAAGGACAGGCCGCAAGGAGGATGGACAGTTTGTCTCACTAGTGGCAAAGCATTAGACTGGGAGAAGGCTGAAGTTGAGTAGCTAGAGTAGTACTCAGAACCAATTTAATAGCTTCATTGGGGGTTTTTAACATAATAGGCTATCTACGCGTGGACTCATTTAATCCTCACAACATATTGGAAATCGTAATTCATACTGTAGTTGGGGAAACCAGAGGTACATCTAGAGAGGTTCAAGTTTCACCCAGTGCAACACAGCTAGTATGCGGCAGAGCCAGAGACCGTGTTTGCCAGTGTCCTCTTAATTATTGTGCTCCATACTGCCTTTCTTAATTCCTAAAATGAATTCACACAGGACTTGTATTTTTTATTGATGTACGGTATATAACCTAACAGATAATCATATTTTCAAATGAGAAAATTTAACTTTTTCTAGCTGGGTGACAAAAGGCATATCTTTTGTGTACAGAGAAACATGTTAATTCTTTGGTTTTATGGTGTTGCTCTTCTTGTTTTTATATTATTGTCTACTAACTAGTATTGTGGAATTTTTCAGATTTCCCAGCTGTCTTCTCTAACTATACTACTTCTAAGAATCTTAACGACCTTATGAATTAAGGGAGTTTCTCTAAAATTAGTACATAACAAATAAGACTTTCTTCATCTTGACTTATACCTAGAGATTCAGCAATTTGGGGGCTTTATTATATACTAGAGGCCTGGTGCATGAAATTCGTGCACAGGGGTGGGCAGGGGGGAGTCCCCCACAGCCTGGCCTGCATCCTCTCGCTTCATCTTGACTTATACCTAGAGATTCAGCAATTTGGCTCCTAACCGCTCACCTGCCTTCCTGCCTGATCACCCCTAACCACTCTGTCTGCCTGCCTCATCGCCCCTAATCGCCTCTGCCTGCCTGCCTCATTGCCCCAACCACTCACCTGACTTGCCTCATCGCCCCTATCCACTCACCTGCCTGCCTCATCGCCCCTAACTGCTTGCCTGCCTGCCTCATTGCCTCTAACCACACGCCTGCCTGCCTCATCGCCCCTAACCACCTCTGCCTGCCTGCCTGATCACCCCTAACTGCTTGCCTGCCTGACTGATCACCTCTAACCGCCTCTGCCTTAGCCCCCGCCCCCATGGCTTCATCAGGAAGGATGTCCGGAATGACGTCTGGAAGGTTGTTAGGCTGTCCGGTCTAATTAGCATATTATGCTTTTATTATTATAGACTAGAGGCCCAGCGCATGATTAAGTCATGTGCGTGTAGGGTCCCCTAGGCCTAGCCTGCCATCAGGGCCATGTCCACTGCCCCACAATGCCTCACACGCTCCGCGGACGCTGCTGGCTCCCCGGGGGGGTGGGGAGAGCCCCAGAGGTTCTCCAGCACCTCCTGGTGACTGGTTGTTTGGTCATTCCACCATTACGGCGTCACAACCACAGGCCTTTTATGATATAAATTACTATGTAATGTCAGCTTTTGTTTACTTGGATGGAATTATTTTTTGTTAGAATGACTTTTGTCGTCACTTGCAATTTTAATGCTTTGCTTTCTAAAAGTCTATAAATGGGTCTTGGACTGTGTGGTGCAGTTGGTTGAATGTTGTCCCATGTACAGAAAGGTTGCTAGTTCGATTCCTAGTCAGAGTATATGCCCTAGTTGCCAGCTCAATTCCTAGTAGGGGGCATGCAGGAGGCAGCTGATCGATATTTCTCTCCTTTTGTCTCTTTCTCTCTCTAAAATCAATAAAAAAAAAAAACAAAGCAAAACCAAAAAAGGGAGGGAACACTCTGATCATTTAAAAGAAAAAAGTCTATAATGGGATACAAGAGCAATATACAGAAATCAAATGTATTTCTATACACTAGCAATGTAATTAAGACAATAATTCCATTTATAATAGCATCAAAAAGAATCAGTATTTAGGAATAAATTTAACATAAGAAGTACAAGACTTGCATACTGAAAACACTGTTCAAAAAGATTAAAGAAGATTTAAGCAAATGGAAAGATACCCAATATTCGTGGATCAGAAGGCAAGATGGCAGTACTGCCCAAAGTGATCTACAGATTCAATGCAGTTCCTACTAAAATCCTAGCTAACTTATTTTTAGAAGTTGCCAAGTGGCTCTAAGAGTCATGAAAATTCAGAGGACCCAGAATAGCCAAAATAATCTTGAAAAAGAAGCACAAAGTTGAAGACATACTATCTGATTTCAAAACTTACAAGAAAGCTATAGTAATCAAGACAGTGTGGTACTAGTATGAAGATAGACATACAGATCAGTGGATTAGAATTGATTGAGAGTTCAGAAATAAACCTTTACATTCTGATCAATAGATTTTTAATAAATATCAAGCATCTTAAAATGCTCTTCTTTCCTGTTTACTCTGTCTCTAACTTCTCAACCTCCTCCATTACTTAAATCAGTAAGTACTTATTGTTGAGTATGGTGATTTCTGAGGAGGTATTAACTTACATGCATCTGGCCTGCCAGGACTGGCTTATGCTCCAAGGACTAGTAATCTAGGAAAGTGCCAGTTTTTAACAGCAGTTAGAGAAGAATGAGTAGGTATTTATGTGAAATACAGTAGCCCCTCCTTATCCATGGTTTTGCTTTCTGCAATTTCAGTTACCTGCAGTCAACTTTGGTTCAAAAACATGAAATGGAAAATTCCAGAAATAATTAATCAGTTTTAAATCACACATCTTTCTGAGTAGCAATGGTGAAATTTCACAATGCTCTGTCCTGCCCCATCCAACCCAGGAAGTCAATCATCCCTTTGTCCAGAGTGTCAGCACTGTGTACTAGACCTTCCCAGTTAGTCACTTAGTGGCTATGTTAGTTATCAGATCAACTGCTGCTCAATCACAGGTGGTTATTTTACTTAATGGCCCCAAAACTCAAGAATAGTGATGCTGGCAATTCAGATATTCTAAAGAGAGACTTCAAAGAGAACGTACTTCCTTTAAGTGAAAAGGTGAAAGTTCTTGACTTAATAAGGAAAGAAAAAAAATTGTATGCTGAAGTTGCTAAGATCTGGTAAGAATGAATCTGCTATCCTTGAAATTGTGAAGAAGGAAAAAGAAATTTGTGCTAGTTTTGCTTTTGCATTGTAAACAAAACAAAAAATTATGGCCACAGTGCATGATTAAATGCTTGGTTAATATGGAAAAGGCATTAAGGCATTAAGTTTGTGTGTGGAAGACATGAACAGAAGAAGCATTCCCAATTGACAGCAGCTTGTTGCACCAGAAAGCATTGAGCCTATATGAAGACTTCAGCAAGGGATCTACTAAAACAAGTGACCACATTCACATAAATTTTATTACAATATATTATAATCTATTTTTGTTATTAGCTATTTTTACTAATTTCTTACTGTGCCTAATTTATAAGTTAAACTTTATCATAAATATGTATGTATAGTGAAAAACACCATATATGTAGGGTTTGGTACTATCCATGAGTACTATGCATGGCATCCACTGAGAGTCTTGGAACGTATGCTCCACAGATAAGGAGGACTACCACATATATATCTATAACTCCGTATCACTGTTGCTGGTGGCTAGATCGGGAGTAGTAAAATAAAATAATTTGCTTTTTAATAATTATATAATGAAAAAAAGCAAATTAAGAAATCAGGTACAAGTCCAGATTACTTAGGCTTTGTTTCTTAAATCTGTAGTATCAAACGGCCAGTATGTTGCCATGAAGATATGAGAAATATCTGCTGCCACATGTGAAGAAAGAATAGTAGCTGGATTTTTTTCTGAAGTTTGATCAAAGGAGACACTCTATAAAAAAGTAAAACAACAACAACAACAAAAAACAGACATCCCTGGCTCAAATATTTTAATTCCAACCTTAGCAAGTTTTCAGGAAATAAAAATTGGCCCTACACCCTTGAAAGAATGATAAATCATAACACCATGAAACAATAGAAGGCAGAGGGACTGAGCAAAGGATCCATGATTTTCGTTGGGTTCTCAAATTATTTTGAACATATTCCAAAAGAGATTAAGGATTGCTTCATCTTTAGAAGACAGTAAAGCTGTTGAGAACTTTTACTTCTAGATATTACAGAGTAACTGGTACTAGACTACCCTTTGGCCATAAACAGCTAGGTAACTTGACAAAACACATGAAACAACTTTTTTTTAGAAATTTGGTAACAGGCAGGGCAGGACTGCAATCCCCGAGAGAAGGAAAACAAATTGAGCTCTGCTATCTCCCTGGCTGTCTAAACTAGATTCCAGTGCAGGATCTAAACAAAGCAAGGCAGTCCTGTTGGGCCAAGGAAATAGAAATGAGAGACGGGAGGCTGGAATTAATTACCATTGAAGATGGAGTTATACAAACAGATCTAGAAATCTGCAGAGGAGTTCCTTTGAGTCTTTGGCTGGATATTAAGCTGCATGGGGCTCCATGGGCTGGATAAACAACAGCTATTGGGAGAAGAACAATTACCAGAGAGCTGGTAAAAGTATTGAGGTTTATAATGAGTTAGGAGATATTTTAGTTCTGACCAGCTAGAGTGGAGAGATTTCATTGAATATCAGGGCCATTTGGAAGAGACCCCAGAAATGGCATTCCTTAGGAGTAGGGCTAAAGTAACTCGAGAGAAAAGGCTACTCCAGCCCTACTCTAAAACTGTGCTGAAAAAACAGGCCTCAAAAGGATTAGGGTGATTCTCAACTAAGTTAGCTGCCTACCTGAACAAAACTTAACATTTAACAAATCCATACATTGCCCTGGCCAGTGTATCTCTGTTGAGCATGGTCCCATGTACCAAGAGGTTGCCAATTTCATTCCTGGTCAGGGTACATGCCCAGGTTGTGAGTTCGATCCCCTGTAGGGAGCATGCAGGAGGCAGCTAATTGATGTTTCCGTTTCTCCCTCTCCCTTCTCTCTCTAAAATCAATAAAAATGTATTTTTAAAAAGAAGCAATGGATGTTTAAAATTTATTTAAATAAAAAATTCATGCATTGACAAAATACACAAAATGTTAATCTAATCCTATCTAATAATAGACAAACATGGTAATTAACCATACCTCCACTACCCTTCCCATTGGCTAATCAGCAGGATATGCAAATTAACAGCCAACAAAGATGGCAGCCACGCAGCTGAAGCAAACATGAGGCTTGCTTGCTCCAGTGATGGAGGAAGCCAAGGTTCCCACCTGCTGCGGCCCAGCTCTGAGCTCCAGTCTAAGCAACAATATTGCAATTATAGAAGCTAAACAAACCCCAGATACCTGCTTTCAGCCAGCCGGGGCCTCAGAGCTTAGAGCGCTAGTGATGGCAACAGAGTTTCAATTATAGAAGCTAAACAAACTCAGATACCTGCTTTCAGCCAGCCGGGCCTCAGAGCTGGAGCCGGCTCTCAGCTCCAGTGACAGCTATAGAAGGTAAATAAATCCCAGAATAATAAAAAAAAGAGGCTGGGAGCTTCAGTCGCCCGCCAGCCTGAAAACGGCCCTCAGCCCCTCACCCAGGCTGGCCAGGCACCCCAGTGGGGATCCCTACCCTGAAGGGGGTGTGACCAGCTGCAAACAGCCATCAGCCCGTCATCCAGGCTGGCCAGGCACCCAAGCGGGACCTCCACCCTGATCCGGATGACCCTTCAGGGCAAACCAGCCGGCCCCCACCCGTGCACCAGGCCTCTATCCTATATAGTAAAAGGGTAATATGCAAACTGACCCTAACAGCAGAAGGACTGGGAATAACTGGTCACTATGACACACACTGACCACCAGGGGGCAGACACTCAATGCAGGAGC
>NW_005367354.1:2025251-2052695 GCF_000412655.1 Myotis brandtii | reverse complement strand
GGGAGCAGGCCTAAGCCAGCAGGTGGTCATCCCCCGAGGGGTCCCAGACTGCGAGAGGGCACAGGCCAGGCTGAGGGACCCCCTACCCCTGAGTGCACAAATTTTTGTGCACTGGGCCTCTAGTCCAAAATAACTAGACATAATGATGAAATAGAAAAATGTAGCCCTTAACTAGTAGAAAAATCAGTAAATGGAAATAGACCTAGAAATGACAGGGTTGATAAATTTAGAAGACAGATGTTGCATTTAAAGGAAAGTGTGAGCATGAGAGAAATACAAGATGTAAAAAAGACCCATTAGAACTTCTAGAATTGAAAAATACAGCAGATGGGCTTAATAGCAGATTAGGCACTGCAGAAGAAAAGATCAGTGAAAGGGTAATAGAAACTTATTAAAAATGAAGCATGGGTAGGGGGAGCTGGGAGGAAAAAGCCTCAGTGATATGTGACATTATCAAGTAGTCTAATATATGTACATTTAGAGTCTAAGACTCAGAGGTGGGGTGCTGTGGTTGCAGAAGAAACAATGGCTGAAAATTTTCCAAATATGATGAGCATGGTCCCATAGACCTAATGAACCTAGGTAGGATACACTGGGTCATATCCTAATCCAACCATTTATGAAGAGAAATCTTAAGCCAGAGGGGGGGGGGGATATAAATATATCAAAGTAATTTTAGAAAATAGTATTTTGATTAGATACTGTAACACTAAAGATAAAAAAGAAATTGTATACAAGTATTTAACAAATCTAGTTTCTCATAGGGCATTGGTTAGCAAGTCTGAAACTACTTTATGTATGTAGCAGGTCCTCAAGTAATGTAGTTTTGTTTAACATTCTTTCATTACAACATGGATGAAAAGCAAAATCCAGGACCACTGTCTTGTGTGGAGTTTGTACATTCACCCAATGTCTGTATGGGTTTTCTCCAGGTACTCTGGTTTCCTCCCACATCCTAAAGATATGCATGTTAGGTGAATTGGTGTGTAATTTTCCAAGTCTGAGTGGGTGTGGCCCTCTGAGAATGGCATCTGTCAAAGTCCCAGTTTCCAAGAACCTATTGACTACATTGAGAGGATTTACTGTATACTAGGATTGAATATATAAGTAAACAGATTTTAAATACTGAGAGCCAGGTTTCTAATAGTTAAAGAAGAGGGTTACAAGAAAAGGAGAAAGTCTAGATGAACTCTTGTGCTGTTGGATTGCAACCAGAGGTGTCAGTATGAACTGATTATCTTATATATACATATAGATAGGTATGGAATTGTAGATATGTGTATGTGCATGGATTAGTATACATAAATATATTTCCTCTGTTTTGTGGGAAGGCCTCAAAGTAATGACACTCTGGTAGCAAAGGGCATGCTTAGTGTCCAGATCTCGGACTCTACAAATCTTCAATAAAAGTAACCAGGGCTCTTCAAAGAACTGGTTGATTCCCAGAGCTGAGGTAGGAGAAATGCAAGATGTTCCTGGAACATCTTTAGTGCCAGAAAACAAAGAAGTGCTCAGAAAAGGTGCATTGTACCAGTGTTACTTTCTTGTTTCTGATAAATGGTTGTGTAAGTGTTAACATTAGGAGAAGATCGATAAAAAGTATACATGAACGCTGCTGTTTCTGCAAGTTTTCTCTAAAATTGTTTTTTTTTTTAAGTTTCTTAAATTTACATTTCTCTCAAAGGGAGAAAGGGGAAAAAGAAACAGTGCAAGCCAGAAGACAATGGAGTAACATTTAAAGGAAAAAACTATCAAGTTAGAAAACAATCCTAACAAAAATATCTTTCAAAAATGAAAGCAAAATAAAGACATTTTCCAGACAAAAGCTGGGAGAATTTCTTGCTGGCAGTCTTGCACACTATTAAAAATGTTCAAGGAAGTTTTTCAGGCCGAAGAAAATTACTCCAGATGGAAACTCAAATCTACACAAAGCATGAAGAGGATAAGAAATTGTAAAAATGTGGAGAAGGAAAAATTTTTTTCTCAAATTTTAATATATTTCAAAGACAATGGAATGTTTAAGGCAAAAATATTAATGTTTTAAAAAGTAAAATTTAGACATATAACCAGTAGAAGTACAGGTTTTTAAAAGCCCAATAATAGGAGGGAGAAAATACAAGTATACTACTGTAAAGTTCTAGTATTAATGTAAGAAGCAATATAAAACTGTTTGAAGGTAGATGGTGGTGTTAAATATGTATATTATAAACCCTAGCACAACCACTAAAAAAATGAAGTCTATCTAATAAGCTACTAATAAAACACACATGTGGCTATATTAATATTAGACAAAGTATATTTCAGAGCAAGGGATATTAGAATGAAGGGTTTTTTAATAATGATAAATGTGCCCATTTGTCATATTTATATATTTAACCAGAAACCCAGTGCATGAAATTCGTGCAGTGGTAGGGTCCCTAGTGGCTGCCGGCCAGGTACTCCCTCTCTTCCCCTAGCCGCTTGCCACTGCCAGCCGGCGTCTCCCTCCCTTCTCTGGTGGCTGCTGCCAGGCAGGGCCTCCCTCCCTTCCCCTGGCTGGCCCGCCCCCTGGCTGAACTGGATAAACTCCCGGTCGAGGGGACAATTTGCATACTACTCTTTTATTATCTATATAATAAAAACTCAGTGGTCATAATGACCAACGACTGGTCACCAGGAGGTGCATTGATGGGTCCTGCGGCGCCAGTGGGCCTTGACACTGGTTCCTGCGGTGCAGCAGGTCTGGGTCTCGCGCAATTTCGTGCGCTGGGCCTCTAGTATAGGATAACAGAGTTTCAAAATACTTGAAGCAAAAACTGACAGAATTGGAAAGAAAAATAGGCAATCCATAATTACATAGTTGGATATTTCACCATTCTTCTTTAGTAGTTGATAGAGTAAGTGGACCTGTATTAAAGAAATTGACTTTTGCCTTAGCCGGTTTGATTCATTGGATAGAGCGTCAGCCTATGGACTGAAGGGTCTGGGGTTCAATTCTGGTCAAGGGCATGATCCCCGACCCTGGCTGGGGTGTGCATGGGAAGCAACCAATTGATGTGTCTCTCTCACATCAGTGTTTCTTTCTTTCCCTTTCCCTTCCACTCTCTCTAAAAATCAATGGAAAAATATCCTCAAGTGAGATTAACAAAAAGAAAACAGAAATTGACTCTTAATTAAGATTTTTCTGAATAAAACCTCAAGGCCCAGATGGCCTTTTGCATTTTGGATTCTAGTGTTGCTTTTAAGAAGTTTTGAGGCTTTCAGACTTGTCATTCTTGATTGTTTAATTTAGTTTGTTTCGTTAGCCTAGTTTATTTCTTATTTCTCATGTCTTGAAATGTCATGATTATATTACTTGGTATAGATTTTACTTTATTCATTACTAGAGGCCCAGTGCACAAAATTCATGCATGGGTAGGGTCCCTAGGCCTGGCCAGCGATCAGGGCCGATCTGTGGGGCAACCAGTGGGGTGATCTGGGGCCCCCCACTGGCACCTGCCTTGGCTGGCCTGAGGCCTGCGGGCTGGGGGCAGCTCCTGCGTTGAGCGTCTGCCCCCTGGTGGTCAGTGTGGACCATAGCGACCGGTTGTTCCACCAGTCATTCCGCCATTCAGTCGATTTGCATTTTAGGGTTTTATTATATAGGATAGGATGCTATGCACTTAGCAGTGGGTCTTTCAGTCTAAAATATTCTTTTTGTTTTGTTTTTCCTATGTTGTAGGAATAGACTTTAAGATCAAAACTGTTGAATTACAAGGAAAGAAGATCAAGCTACAGATATGGTAAGTGACGCTAATTTACTCACTTGATGTAGTAGAATTCCAAGTCTGAAGGTCTTGTCACCTGTTTAGATTCTGTGAGACTTTCCTTTCTAAAGCCAGCAATCAGGTGACCTCCTTTCAGTGAAGTAAAAAAATTATTGCCATGGATTTTGGAGTCCATGAGATCTAGCTGAGTATTTTGCCTTTTCCATTTACCATATGAACTTCAGCAAGTTACATACCCATGTGAGCCTCTTATATCTTCATATGGAATATGGATTCTCAAAAGATTGTTGTAAGGATTTCATGAAATAATCTGTGTAAAACCTCTAGCACAATACTTTGCTCACACCCAATATAAAAAGTTAATACAATCCTTTTGATACTTTGACAGGCTTAAGCTGAAATATTTATTTCCTTTAATGTGTAACTTTATAGGCATTATTTTTACTAATTCTTTTAGCCCCTCCCATTGAAGTATAATAAAATTCTTTAAATTTGTATCAAGTATGAATCAAGTTTTACATGTGTGTTTTAACCTATTAAATACAATTTCCCTGTGAAATGTTACTTTTTTAAATTGAGGTATAACTGACATAATAAACTGTATATACTTAAAGTGTGTGGATTGGAAAGTTTTGATGTGTATAAACCTGTGAAGACATATCACAATCAAGGTAATGAACATGTTCATCAAAAGTTTCCTCAAGCCTCTATAATCTCTCCTTCTTCCCTATCCCTTTTCCCCAGGCAACCACTTCTCTGCTGTCTGTCACTGTAGACTAGTTTCCATTTTCTAGTACTATACATAAATTCAGTCATATAGTGCTTTTATGTGTTGGTTTTTTTTTTTTTCTCCATCTTTTTGTGGGGGACTTATCTGGCTTCTTTTACTCAGTATAATTATTTTGGAAATTATCAATGATTTTATGTGTATCAGTAAGTTCATTACTTTTTATTTCTGATAGTGTTCCATTTTTGGTATATCACAATTTGTTTATTCACCATAAAACTGCTATAAATCTTTGTATAAGCATATGCTTTATTTTCTCTTGGATTGTTTCTGTTTTACAGATAATGAAACAGACATTTTGATATAACTAAGGTCTTATAGCCTGAAAATGTTAGAGCTAGGATTCATTACTTGCTCAGAATATAAGTTAAGAGTCGCATTCTTTTTTTCATTGTTTTTTAAAAATATATTTTATTGATTTCAGACAGAGGAAGGGAGCGGGAGAGAGAGAAACATCAATGATGAGAGAAAATCATTGATAGGCTCCCTCCTGCACACCCCCTACTGGAGATCCAGTCCACAACTGGGCATGTGCCCTAATGGGAAATTGAACTTTGACATCCTGGTTCTTGGGTCGACCACTGACCATACCAGCCGGACAAGAGTGGCACTGTTAATTGCTTTTGCTGCTCCTTCCAGTTATGTCCTTTTCTTTCTTCATTGCAAATCAGTAGTGTTAAGTTTGCATTCATCTTGGGTTTCATTGTAGAAGGACCTATCATACAATGGTTATTAGGATGAGTGAGACATGTAAAGTACTTAGAGCAGTGTCTGATGCATAACTAATGATCAGTAAATCATAGCTGCTATTTGGGAATCACCTTTTATGAGGATAGAACCCTAAGAATAATATTTTATTTTAGGATATGAGCAGAGGAGGAAGTTAGCAAAGGAGATTGCAAAGCCATACTTAGAGAGGGAAAAGGAAAATTAGGGAAGAACAATGTCTTAGAATCCAAAAGACAATTTCAGAAAGTTAGTTCCCTTTTAAAGGAAGCTAATAATTAATAGTAGGTTATTTTTAACCAAAATGTCATTACCTGACGGTGTAATTTGAAGTACAATCTTTATGGCATCTTTAAAATTTAATACAAATTTAAATGAAATTTAAACATTCTAAAATGTTTTCTAAATTTAATGAATCTATTTGAAACATAACCCAATTGATAATCATTGTGTTTTCCTTACTTTGAGAAATAACTCAGCAAATGAAACATATTGTTTCATTATAACTAAAACTGATCTCAAGGAAAGAAAGGATGTTAGTTATTCTGAATTTCAGCCAGCTCTGCCCACCTTTTTTTAAATATTTACTTATTGGTTTCAGAGAGGAAAGGAGAGGGAGAGAGAATCATTAATTGGCTACCTCCTGCCACACCCCCCAATGGGGATCAAACCTACAACCTGGGCATGTGCCCTGACTGGGAATTGAATTGTAACCTCCTGGTTCATTGGTCGACACTCAACTACTGAGCCATGCCAGCTGGGCTCCTTCTAGTTTAAATGCATATATTTAGATTCTTGCTTCAGCATGAAAAGTTCTGTGATTAAAGTTTAGGTTTGGAAACTTCAGTCTGTGCTTAAAGCTTTTTCATATATATATATATATATATGACACAGCAATAATTTATTCTGAAATGTCCATTTAATTTTTGTTGAGACACAATTTATGTCTCATTAATGTCTTATTTTTTCTTTATTCAAATGATCTTCCCTTCTTGTTTTCTTCCCAGGAGACTTGTATGTCTTATTTTTTCTTTATTCAAATGATCTTCCCTTCTAGGTCTATCTGTTGCATAAGAGTGGGAGATGGGTCTCACCCTGGTAACGCACATGTCTGTAGGCCTAATATTAGCTTGTTTGGCTGATAGAGAAGTATCTGCAACTTTTAAAATCCCAGGTCTCTAGAAAGTTCCATTACATTTTCCATGGAATAGCAGGTCCTGTCAGGAAAACAGCCATAGTTGCTTCAAGTTAGCCTTTTTTTTAAGGAGGGGTGGTCAGAAATGCTTGCTCCAGTTACTAAAAATTGTTAGTGTCCCGTTGTAGAAGAATTAACTGTTCACCTTCGTAAGGTGCCAGAGACTTCGGAGTCATCTTTGATTCTTTCAATTTCCTTTAACCCCAACACCCAATTTTAGCAAACCTCTTAAAATTTATCTAGAATCCATATACAATTTGCCATTTCCATTGTTACCCACCCTAGTGGAAGCCACTATTACTTCTTTGAATCATTGTAACAGGTCCTAATTCCCTTTTGCCTTCTTCCAGTAATTTTTCCACAGAACAGCCAGAGTAATAACCTTTTCAAGTCTAAATCTGGTCATCATGGTTGTCATTCCTTCTCCTATTTATAACCGTTTTAAATTTCCATTTCACTTCAAATGAAAGACCAAATTTCAAATCCAAATTTCTTATTACAGTTTACAGAATGGGTCCTGCCCATCTTTCTGACTTCATTTTGTGCTCCTTTGTATATATAGTTTCTGCCCCCAGCTGATCTCCTTTTAATTCCATGAAAATGGTGAGTTCTTTTCCAGTTAGGACTTTTGTACATTCCCTGTAGCCCTCCCTCAACCCCCTAACCTCCCACTTCCTCCCTACTGTAGGTAGGCTGAACATTCTGAAGTGCCACTCCATTCCAGAGGCTTCCCATTTCAACAAAAATACAATTTGAAAACTCCATGTTCTGGCTACTGTCCCTTCCGACCTCATCTCTCTTCAGCTTTGCTCCAGTTACTATGGCCACTTTTTTTCTCCCTTGACCATGCCAAGCATGGATGGTCCCATTTCAGGGCCGTTGTATATCAACTGTTCCTTCTGCTCAGAATGCTTTTCGTCAGATCTTTGCCCTCCTGTCTTCTCTCATTCAGATCTCAATTTATTTGTTTATTGACAAATATCAAGAAATATCCTCACCAGAGGATATTTTTTCCATTGCTTTTCAGAGAGAGAGAGAGAGAGAGAGAGAGAGAGAGAGAGAGAGAGAGAGAAATGACAGAGACACATTGATTGGTTGCCTTCTGCTCTTGCATCCCAACTCGGGGTAGGGGAGCGAACCCAAAACCCAGGTACGTGCCCTTGACCAAAAATCGAACCCACGACCCTTCAGTGTGTGGGCTGACACTCTAACCATGGAGCCACACTGGCCAGGGCAAAACTTACCATATTTTTTAAATGTATTATTTATTGCCCCTTCCACTACAGTGTAAGCTTTTTTGAGGGTGGGGTCCAATCTGTCTAATTTGTGGTTATATAACCACCTAGAACAGAGCCTAGCAAATGTAGACACTCAATAAATATTTATTGACTAAATGACTTTCATTAATTTCTGTTCATATTTCTCGTCACATTAAGCATCACCTTTATAGAGAGGAACACCCTGATCATTTTATCTAGATTACTTCCTCCCTTACCCTATTCTTCATCATGCCACCTTGTTTACCTAGTTGGGATTTGTCACAATTTAGGATTATATATTTATTTACTTGTTCATTCCTATCCCCATAGGATTGTAAGCTCTGCAGGGCCGGAATCGGGCTTTAGATTTTGTTTGTTTTAGACTTTTTTAACATTTTTTTAATGAAGATAATAATTTAAGCTCATGGTGTTTTGGATGTAGAGAAATTTCACATCTATGAGGAAATCCAGATCTTGTTAAAATAAAACTCAGTCTGAGAAATTTGACATCCTAATTTAAATTTGGAGCCTTTAACTTATAGAGCAGATTGATGTTGTCTCTGGCCTGTTCCAGTGCTGTCAGTGCCCAGACTAAAAATAACTACCATAATAGCAGCTAGAGTACACAGCTTCCCTGACCCTGCATGTGGGACTAACAATTAAGGAAATAAGCTATTTTAGTTGCTAAAAACATATCACTCCTTTTATACTATGTCATTGGGAAAAAATATTCTCTTAGCTGTGTATTGTCATTTCATGTAAGGAGAATTCTGTTGTCATTGGTTTACAATTTCAGAAATGTGATTATTATACATAGGCTTAGAAGAAAAAAATTAATGGGAGAGGAATATCAAGTGAGTAGTTTTGTAAAAACCTGTATTATGGTGACATAAAAAAATATTGTGAACATATACAATGTTTATTTGCTCTTCAGATAGTTCACAACTGTTTTTATTTGAACCAACCAGCTGTCCTTAGACCCGGGTGTATGTGTGTGGGGGCAAACCTAAAAATAATTTGAGGATGAATAAACAGCTGTGGCTATTTTTAGCCCTGGGCAAAGGGTCACCAATTAGCCTAGCAGTAGTGGGGAAAGGGCTCTGTAGATTGCCTTAACAATTGGTGTGGGCTGGTATAATGAAGATCCAGGAAAAGGATAATTTGAGATCAAGGAGTCAAGGAGCCAAATCATCTTGTGGGGTGGATACAGTGATGTTGAAAAGTGTCAGAGTATGAAATGCATAAATGAAAATAAGTTATAGAAAGTTTTAAAAACCTTAATAGGGAGAGCATATAAAAAGAGGGAAGATATTTGTGTGCAAGAGATTTTGGAAGATGGAGGAGACAAAATTAAAGAATAGAGTAGTGTGCCATGGGTCAAAACAGAAAGTTACTATGAACTTAAATAGTGATTATTTTTCTTTTCAAAAGCCATTAATTTTTCACTATCTCTTATATTAATATTTCATAACTAACCAGCATTATAATATAAAATCTCCTCTCCAGGGGCTGTTGATGTAGACTTAGTTGCTTTTGCAGAGTGTTCTTTCTTGGTGGAGAATTTAGTTATAGATTTGACACTGAAGTGTGTGTATTATTTGCTAATTGTGTAAAGGTGAATGAATGGGGAAGAAGGAAGCATATAATACATAGTGTTGGGGTGCTGCTCATAGTGGAATGTAGTGTTAGGTCTCCCTAAATTGTCACTACTTATGACAAAATTGAAGTGAAAGTTTTCTATTCCTCCTATACTACAGCTGCTTGGCACTGCTGGAAGCCCAGGTCCTGTACACTCTGTCTTGGATAAGTGCATTTCCAGCCTGGATTTTAAGTAGGGAATGTTAACCTCTCTCTGGGGTTATAGGATAATTAGTTAATTTATACTTTTTACCAGTTCAGAAAAGAACTAAACTATTTCTACGGTGATGAGACACAGTTTTTTTTTTGTTTTGTTTTTTTTTTCATGAAAACATTTATAAATTACACCTGATTTAAGGTACTTTGTAACTAAATGGGTAAGATTAATAAAACATAAATAAGAATTTGTAATTCAGAAAAATGGAAGATATAAATATAGTATCTCTAAAGGACAGTTTGTTTACTATGCTTGCTTTTGTAAAATTTACCTATAAACTTTTTTTTAAAATACATTTTTATTGATTTGGGAGAGGGAGAGAGAGAGAAACATCAATGATGAGAGAGCACCATTGATTGTCTGCTTCCTGCAATGCCCACAACCTGGGCATGTGCCCTTGACTAGAATCAAACCCAGGACCCCTTCAGTCTACAGGCTGACACTCTATCCACTGAGCCAAACCAGCTTAGGGCCCTATAAACTTTTTGGCGACCAATGCAACAAAAGGGACAGGGAGGGGGTGTTACCCACAAACATAATGTAAGGGGGGCATTATATCAAAAACAGGATAAATTTTTCATAGAGTTCGATTTTGTAGTGATTCTTAATAAATTGATATAATGTTAATGGTAATGGAGATAAAAATTGTAGTCTAAGAATGTAAATAAATATATAAATGTGTGTGTGTGTGTGTGTGTGTGGTCTCTTCCTGGTTTAACATGATTTAAGGATACAACCTAGAAGAATTGGTAGCATGTCTCTTAGATGGTTTTTCTTTTTAATATTTTTTAAAGGTTTTTCTTAAATGGCATTTCTTTTGGCAGTTTTTTGGATAGGTATTGCATTACTCCTAGCTCTGCTTCTTGCGCGCACACACACACACACACACACACACACACACACATTTTCAACACAGTAGACAGAATGATTCTTTATAAACCCAGGTTTTTCTTTGCACAAATGTGACAATAGACTTCCTATCTCACTTAGGGAAAGCAGAAATCCTTGCAGAGGCTGATAAGATCCTACATAATCTTTAATTCCCCCTCCCCCCCAACACACACACACACACACACACACACATCTGTTTTTTAATTGATTTTAGAGAGAGGAAGGGAGAGGGAGAAAAAGGCAGAAGCTTCGAATGGCTGCCTTCCATATACACTGCAACCCAGGTATGTGCCCTGACTGGGAATCAAACTCACAACCCTTCAGTGTGCAGGATAACGTTCCAACTGAGCCACATCAGCCGGGACTACTGGTGTTCGTTTAAAAATAACTTTAAGAGCCCTGGCCGGTTTGGCTCAGTGGATAGTGCGTCGGCCTGTGGACTGAAGGGTCCCAGGTTCGATTCCGGTCAAGGGCATGTACCTTGGTTGCGGGCACATCCCCAGTAGGGGGTGTGCAGGAGGCAGCTGATCGATGTTTCTCTCTCATCGATGTTTCTAACTCTCTATCCCTCTCCCTTCCTCTCTGTAAAAAGTCAATAAAATATTTAAAAAAAAAAAACTTTAAGAGTTTTATGTGTCACTTCTTACTGTTTTCCCTTCCACTTTTTCATCCAATATAGGTAGGTCATTAATTTTCTTTGACTAACAAGTTTTATATATACATATATGTTTATGGATAACCATAGTGGTTAACCATTTAAGAATTAAATGAGTGGTGGTTCTGTTTTGTGTTGTGGCATATATTTCTGTCTTAACTAAACTATTCTACTGTTTCACCTTTTATCTGTAACATGCGTACACTGGGGAGGGAGGGGGTCCCTAAGCCCGGCCTAGGCCCTCTAGCAGTCCGGGACCCCTTGGGGGATGTCCTTCTGCTGGCTTAGGCTCAATCCCCATGGGGTGCGGGCCTAACCCGGCAGTCAGACATCCCCCCGGGGTCCTTAACGCTGCCACTGCGCTCGCCAGCAGTCAGCTAACTTCTGGCTGAGTGGTGCTTCCCTTATGGGAGCGCACTGACCACCAGAGGGCAGTGCCTGCATTGAGCGTCTGCTCCCTGGTGGTCAGCACGTGTAATAGCGACCAGTCGTTTGCCCTGTTTGGTCGATTTGCATATTAGGGGGTTATTATATAGGATATAGAATATCAAAATGCTCAACACAAATTATTGTTGTTGCCCTAACCGGTTTGGCTCAGTGGATAGAGCATCATCCTGTGGACTGAAAGGTCCCAGGTTCGATTCCGGTCAAGGGCATGTACCTTGGTTGTGGGCACATCCCCAGTGGGAGGTGTGCAGGAGGCAGCTGATCGATGTTTCTCTCTCATCGATGTTTCTAACTCTCTATCCCTCTCCCTTCCTCTCTGTAAAAAATCAATAAAATATATTAAAAAAAACACACACACAAATTATTGTTGTTTATTTCAGGGATACAGCAGGCCAGGAGCGATTTCACACCATCACAACCTCCTACTACAGAGGAGCAATGGGTATTATGCTAGTATATGACATCACCAATGGTAAAAGTTTTGAAAACATCAGCAAATGGCTTAGAAACATAGATGAGGTAAGATGAAGAAATTGCATAAACCCTTCATAAACACATTTGTATACTTGGTTGAGAAGAATAAGTGTTCTAATTGATCTTTAGGATACACTGTACTGTCATTATTGAAGTCATTATTATTGAGCATTTCTTTTTGATGGAGCGAGCCTTTGTTTTTAACTGAGCAGTATGTTTTGAGACTTTAAGGGCTCTGTAGAATTTTTAATTAATACTTCTATAGAATAATACATGATCTAAAATCATGATCCATCTTGAATTTAGATTATGCATAAGAGATTTAGGCTTTAGATCTTTTGCCTATATCCTTTTTTGATGAGAACATAACTAGAAACTAGACAGCCTTATATAGTGGGAAAATAATATTTGACAGGGATATGTCTTTGTTTCTTTTTCTAGGTAATTTAAGAATTTATGTAGGCTTTTAGCTTGGGGTGGTTTCAGGGTGATTGGTTTAAAACTTTCAGACTATTGAAATGGCACTGTAAATTGAGAAAAAGTCATTTGGAGGGAATATTAAGCCATAATTCATGGTAGTGTGTAAATAAAATTTTTTATCCCATTTCAGCATGCCAATGAAGATGTGGAAAGAATGTTACTAGGAAACAAGTGTGATATGGAAGATAAAAGAGTTGTACCTAAGGGAAAAGGAGAACAGGTAAAAAGTTCTGAATGAAACTAATGTGCTGTCCTTAATTTGTGAAGATGGTATTGCATTTGATTGTTTTTATAGTGGTAACGGAGTGCCCTGAGCTGCTCACATCGGTTTTTAAATGCTGTTGGAAACAGTAGCTTATCATTTGAGTGAATTTATTTCAATACATAACCAGCTCTGTGGCAGTGCTATTTTCAGCCTTATTTATACTACAAAGAGGGGAAAATACAAATTAGTGATCTCAATTTTTAAATTTAAGACGTTAAAGAAATATATCAATTGTTTCAGTTTGACAGTCAGTAGCCTGTGACAAGCAGAAACTAGATACTGCTTAAGTCACTTGGAACTTTTCTTAAGTTTGCCCCTAGAGTAAAATAACAATTGACCCTGGAACAATGTGGGGTTTAGGGTGCCGACACTTGACTCCTGTGCAATCGAAAATCCACATAAAAACTTGGCTACAGTTGTCACTCAGTATCCACAGGGACTTGGTTCTAGACCCCCTGTGGAAACCAAACTCCGAGGATGCTCAAATCTCTCATATAAAATGGCATAGGGTAATGCATACAGTTGGCCCTCTGCATCTGCAGATACAAAACCCAAGGATATAAAAGGCCAAATATACAGGATGTCCCCAAAAATGTATACATACTTTAATAGCTGATGGCTCAATTTTGAAAATAAAATGTATTTTAATAAGCAAAGCCTTTATAATTATTCAAAGTGTGTATATACATTTTGGGGGCATACTGTATTACCTACTGGAAAATATCCACGTGTAAATGGACCCATATCGTTCAGACCTGCGTTGTTCAAGGGTCAGCTGTACTTCAGAATATCTGAAGTAAACTCTTATAGTGAAGAGAGGATTCTTTTATTTTATTTATTTTTAAAGTGCTTGACTGTTTGAACCTTAACCCATTTAAATCTGTTTTATATAGCCTAGTTGAAACTGCTGCCTATAGCATAATATTACTATTTCCTCTAAGTCATCAATGGCAATCTGTACTTGATAATTTTATGATGACATTTTGCTTCTATTTCAGATTGCAAGGGAGCATGGTATTAGATTTTTTGAGACTAGTGCAAAAGCAAATATAAACATTGAAAAGGCCTTTCTCACATTAGCTGAAGATATCCTTCGAAAGGTAAGCTGCTATTTTTATCTACTGTTAAGGTGCCCAGTGTCATAGTTAAATACTTAGTCTTTTCTAAAGTACTAGATTTACATCCAAAAATTGGGCTTGGATGTTACTGTTTCAAAACAGTTACGCATCACCAGTATCTAATCCTTCAAAGTGAAGTAAGGAACTGGAAGAACAGAGAGCCATCTAGAAATCTGTAGGATCTAGTCGGTTCAGTTAATATTCTGAACACCTATGCTTATTCTCTAGGCCCCAATTTCCTACTCCTTTTTTTCCTTTTTTGTCTGATCCATTGTGTGGTGGCTTTCTGTTTACTTTTGGATTGATTTCTCTTATACATCCTTTGCATTTCCATAGATTATTTTTTTAAATTTAAGGTAAGTGGCGATACTGTATTCTGAAGTTATTGCTACAGAATCACTATTCTTCTGTACAGTCGTTCTCAGACATGCCAATAAAGGGCATGCATATATTATATACTGAATAAGCAGACTAAATCTACCCCCAAGTTTCATTAGGGAATCATTTCAATCTGTGATGTAAAAAATAATAATGACTAGATTTAGTTATGAGTCTTGAATTCTCTATTCAGTGTGTGGTATATTTATATGCAAATAAAATTAGAGAAATCTGACACAAATCCTAAAGGAGAAACAGACAGTGTATAGGAGAAAATTTCATTGCTTCTGGTAACCTTTCTGTTTTTATACTTGAAATATTCATATTTTTTTTTAAAAAACAACTGAGAAACAGACAGTGTATAGGAGAAAATTTCATTGCTTTCTGTTTTTATACTTGAAATATTCATATTTTTTTAAAAAAAAAACAACTCAGATATTATGTGTGTGTGTGTGTGTGTGTGTGTGTGTTATATATATATAATAGAGGTGGTATATCAAATAAAAATCTAGTAAAATTTCTGAGAAACCAAGCAACTTAATTTTTCTGGAGTGAAATGTTATGTGTTAACTATGATTGAGTGTTCAAACTGCGTAAGATAGTTATCAGTTATTGCCATTCAGGGTGACTGCAAAACAAAGGTTGTGCCCTTTCACATCGGTCAACATCCTGCATATTAAGTTTGATAGTTAATATATATTGAGTAATAAAAAGTAAGTTAGGATATAATATATGTAGTGTGATCTTATTTTTCAAAACTATGTATGATACCAAACACACGTATATGCATGAACATTCACACATCTTTGGTTATGTTTAGCAAATAAACTGGAAGGATAGTGAGTACTCCAAGGGAGTAAGAGGAGGGGGATATAGGACAGAACCACCAAGTGGTGGAAAGCACTTTCTATTTCAGAGGTAGGTGAGTCTCAGTGAAAAATTATTCTGGTATTTACAGAACTTATCACAAAACTGGTTGAAATACCCTTGTCTCTGTATACTTTCTGGATATTTTGGTCTTCATTGTTTTTATTTATTTCTGTTTCTACTGTGTTCCTTGATCTTCTCATTAATCTTTGCATATTTTAAAAACTAGTGCTGCCCTAGTTCGTGTGGCTCAGTTGGCTGAGCGCTGTCCTGTTCACCAAAAAGGCCACCAGTTTGATTCCCATTCAGGACACATACCAGCTTGTGGGTTTGATCCCCAGTCAGGCGAGTACAGGAGGCAATTGATCGATGTTTCTCTCTCACATTGATGTTTCTCTCTCTCTCAAATCAATAAAACATATTAAAAAACACACACAGACTAGTGCTATATAGTCATGATATAATCTGTGTCCCCGTGAGGTAAATCTTTCTTGTTATTATATTAAAGGTTAAAAAGTATGGATGCACCAATAAATAAAGCTCTCAGTTTAGCATCTTCCCCATGTAGGCAGGCCCAAATATGAGGTAGCTTTATTTTCATACACTTTAATCTGGTAATATGAGTTAAAACATCAAATGTAAACTTGCTTAACAAATTAGATGTGGAATACAGTAGTGATTTTTTTTTTTTTTTCCGATGCAAAAGCATAAGAGTCTTTATTCGAGCTAGCTCGGCTCCCCCACCTTGCCGACGCAGCGACAGGAAGCAGAGAGAGCCAGTAGTGATTTTTTAAAAAAATATATTTTTATTGACTTCAAAGAGGAAAGGATAGGGAGAGAGAGATAGAAACATCAGTGATTATAGAGAATCATTAATCGGCTGCTTCCTGCATGCCCTCTACTAGGAATGGAGCCCATAACCCCATGCATATGCCCTGGCTGGGAATCAAACTGTGATCTCCTGATTCATAGGTTGATGCTCAACCACTGAGCCACTCTGGCTGGGCTACAGTAGTGATTTTTGACTAGCAACTTTCTTTGCAGTATTTTCTCTCCTGGGTTGATAAAAGAAAAGTCAGACCATAATACAAACTCCAGTCTTAAAAGGCAAGTAACTACACAGAAAAGGGCTGTTTTACTTTCCTGAAGTTAGGCATGACCTAACATTGGTTTAATGCATATACTTGATGATAATGCTTTTTAAGTCCTAAGTACTCAGGGCTCTAGGCTAGGAGATAACAAACCTTTCTGCTAAAGTGTTAGCGGCAGGGAAGATTTCAGAAGTTTTATAAAGGAGTGCTGGGAGGCCTCTAGACATTTCATAGCTTGAAGAAAGCAGGCAAAATAAAGACTGAAAAGAAAGCTTCCAGATCTTTACTTTGCACAGGTCTCGTGACTGTAATTGCATTCTGTTACATAGATTAACGTTTATGAGAGTTTCTGTTGAATCTTGATTTATCCGTGGTAATGTTTTTTTCATGGGTTCCTTTCCTTGTGTATTTGTTCCAGACCCCTGTAAAAGAGCCCAACAGTGAAAATGTAGATATCAGCAGTGGAGGAGGCGTGACAGGCTGGAAGAGCAAATGCTGCTGAGCGTTCTCCTGTTCCATCAGTTGCCATCCACCACCCTGTGTTCTCTTCTGGCTGCAAAATAAACCACTCTGTCCATTTTTAACTCTAAACAGATATTTTTGTTCCTCATCTTAACTATCCAATCCACCTGTTTTATTTGTTCTTTCATCTGTAACTGCTTGCTGACTTTATAATTTTCTTCAAACAAAAAAATGTATAGAAAAATCATGTCTGTGACTTCATTTTTAAATGTACTTACTCAGCTTACCACTGCATTTCAGTTGTATTATAGTCCAATTCTTGTCAACATTAAAACTTATAGCAATCATTTCAACTCTATTCTGCAAATTGTATAAGAATAAAAGTTAGAATTAACAATTTTATTTTGTACAACAGTGGAATTTTCTGTCACGGATAATGTGCTTGAGTCCCTATAATCTATAGACATGTAATACAAAAGAAACAAACAAAAGCCAGGAAAACACTCATTTTCGCCTTGAATATGTAAATGGGTTAATTTTGTCCTGTGCCTTATGTGGAAAGGAACTTCTTTGGTTTTTCCTTTTTTGTTTTGATGGAAGCATGTGCAGGAGTTATCATCCAGACATAAACATTAAGATATTTGTGGTTTGCTTGGCTGCAATTTTCAAAGTAATCAATTGAGGACAAAGGATAATGCAGAAGTAATAGCTTTGGTTTGCTGAATCTCATTTTAAGTGGCCTTGATATTTAAAACTATTTCCTGCCACCTGTTCTCCTCCGTTCTTCTCTCCTCGGCCACTTTTCCTTGTTTGTCTTCCTGCATGCTCCTTTATTTGCTTCTTCCTCCCCCCTCCCTCATGGTATGAGTTATTTAAAAATGAAAGGGGCAAACTAGTAGGTTTGTCGAGTTCAACATAAAGCACTGATTTAACTTGCTAAGTAAACGGAAAGAAAATTCCAACTGCCTACTAGTCAAATGTCAGTTAGTTGTGTCTTCCCCTCATTTTGTCTCTCCCCTAAAACTGCTGCCCCAGATTTCTTCATTTGCTGTTTGGCTTCATGTTCCTCTTTTCCTTCCCTCTTTGTTCCCTTACTGTCTTAACTATTGAGTTTATGAAATGGAAGAGTTAATTGCATGCACTAGTGTTTGGAGGGTGTTGTGGTTTGTCTTTCTAATTAGGTGTATAGCCTATTCACTTTCCTAGAATAAATCTTTAACCTAAATTTGAGTAATCTCCATTTTGGCAACTCCTCTAGCAGTTTGGTAGCCCAGTAAAGGTTGTTTTTAAAAGGTGGGAAGGAGGAGTGGAATTTATTAACATGTTTGCCAAATATATTGAGATTTGGCCTTCTCGGAACACTTTTTCAGTGTTAAGTTATCTTTACCTTAAGATTTAGATATACTTTAGTGTATTATTAATTTTAAGTCCTCTCTTCACATCCCTTTGGAAAACTTGTATTACCATGGATTCAGAAAAAGAACAAAAGGCTTTTCATGGAGAGATAAGATCTCTAGCTATCTCTAACCCTGTCGGTTTTTTTCACTTCATTTTTTCTATTTTTGCTTCATTGCTTATCAGTAGGATAGGGTAAGTTAAGTTTGCTATGCTGCTAGCATCCTAAGATGATACCTTTGTTGAAATAATTGTGAATAGCATGATTCATTTCTAGCAGAGGCTGAGTTTAGGACAGCAGCTTCCATTGAAAAGTCTTTTCTGTGTCGTGGACAGCATTTTAATGCCCTCTTGGCTCTCATAAACAACACAGGGACGGATCTGCTACAAACACCCATGCATTTTCAGATAGTGCCCTAAAAACCATTTTCTACGCCTCACCTGATGATGGTTCTTAGTTATTTTCCCCTCACTTGAATTTTATCATTGTTTACTACTAGTAAAAGCAGCATTGCCAAATAATCCCTAATTTTCCTCTAAGAATAATGAAATGATGTTAAGCTTCTTGAAAAGCTTTGGGTTAAACCTGTTGTCAGATTAATTTTGATGTGTTTGTTGCTTTCGGTTATCTGGAATGTGGCAGTAGCTTTTTTATTTTTAACCTTTAATCCTTATTCAATTCAGTCAGTGACTTAAGGTTTGAGAGCTCAACACTGGGATTTTTGGGTAACAGACTGACAGTTTTGTTGTTTGCATAATTATAATCGGCATTGTACATAGAAAGGATATGGCTACCTTTTGTTAACTCTGCACTTTCTAAATATCAAAAAAAGGGAAATGGAGTATAAATCAATTTTTGTATAATCTGTTTGAGTTTTATTTGCTTAATATTAGGGCGTTGCCCCTTTTTCTGTAAGTCTCTTGGGATCCTGTGTAGAAGCTGTTCTCATTAAATACCAAACAGTTAAGTCCATTCTCTGGTACTAGCTACAAATTCGGTTTCATATTCTACTTAACAATTTAAATAAACTGAAATATTTCTAGATGGTCTTCTTCTGTTCATATAAAAACAAAACTTGATTTCCAACTGTGTGGCTTGGTTTTCATTTATTTATGGAGTTGAAGATGGAGGATTACTTTGAAAAATAATGCAGAATGAATATTAGAGGACAAATAGGGGAATAACTTTCTCAACCTAGAGAAAACTGAGAAGGCAATTTCAAGAACTATCTTTGGTAAGAAACTACATTAAAAATAGACTTATCTCTAGGACACTAAAAAAACATTCTGGTGTCAAAAGAGATACCACAATTCCAGTTACTTTCCAGCTAGCAATACTAGAATGTACCAAAGGCCAACTCCTGCTGAAGTCAGCTGATTACCCATGGCATGAAGGTAGGCTTGCTATTCTGGAAGTTGAACTCTCTTAGCATTGACTCCTTACCTGAAAAACAAAAGAATTTCCTATTTTTTTTGGTGAACTATAGTGTGAAACTTTTTAAAACTCACCTGAGAATATTTTCCATTGATGTTGATCCTCACCCAAGGATATTTTTCCATTGCTTTTCAGAGACAGTGAAAGGGAGGGAGGGAAGAGAGAGAAACATGGATGTGAGAGAGACATTGGTTGCCTCCCAACTGGGGGCTGAAGCGAACCCACAACCCAGGTACTATGTGCCCTTGACCAGGAATCAAACCCAAAACCCTTTGGTATGTGGGCTGGTGCTCTAACCATTGAGCCCACGGCCAGGGATCCACTGATTTTTGTTTGTTTTTTGAGAGAGAGAAACAAGAATTGGTTACCTCCTGTGTGTGCCCCAACCAGGATAACCCAAAACCCAGGTAAGTGGGCTGATTGGGAGTTAAACCCGCAACCTTTTGAAATAATGCTCTAATCAACTGAGCCACCCGGTCAGGGCGAAACAGCTTTTTTATATATAGTGTGGGAGGAAATGTTTAATCCTTTATTAAGGCGTTATTAGTCCATAAGCAAAGATAAATATTTGTTGACAAGATTGTGCTGGATGGGTGATATATAGAAGTTTTCTCACTGCAGACAGTGGTTCTCAATCTTCTGGCCCTTTAAATACAGTTCATGTTGTGACCCAACCATAAAATTATTTTCGTTGCTACTTCATAATGTAATGTTGCTACTGTTATGAATCGTAATGTAAATATCTGATATGCAGGATGGTCTTAGGTGACCCTGTGAAAGGGTCATTTGACTGCCAAAGGGGTCTCGACCCACAGGTTGAGAACCGCTGGTTTAGAAGAATCACCTGGAATGTTTTAAATGCTTCGTCATTCAGTTCTCTCCAACATACTGTTTTGTGTGTCTAGGTTGGGGCCTATGATTCTGCTTTTGAGATTGGTATAGGAAAATAGAACATAGTCTCAATCTCTCTATACATTTTTATATATATAATTGATTTGAGAGAGAGAGAGAGAGAGAGAAACATCAATGATGAGAAGAAATCATTGATCGGCTGCGGAGACCCGGCCCGAAAACCGGGCATGTGCCCTTAACTGAAATCAAACCCAGGACCCTTCAGCCCACAGGCTGACGCTCTATCCACTGAGCCAAACTGGCTGGGGCTCTACCCTTAAATGTATGATCTACTTTTTAGAAAGCAAAAGCAATTTATCAGCTAAGCATATACAAGAGCCAAATAGTTGTGATCCAGATCTTAAGTACTGTATTAAAAGAACAAGTTCAGTTTGGCAAGAGCAGTTGAAAGAATAAAGAGCAAGAATAGTTGGGATGGCTTTGGAGGGAGGAGGGACGTGAATTGGTTCTTAGATATAGATACTGGTTGGCTAAGGGTAAGAAGGGCCTATAGGCCAATCAGTAATGGGTATGTGAGAAAGCAGAAGTCCAACTGGATGGTGTGATCGGGAGGTGGGAGACCTGTGAAGCCTTCGAAGGGGCAAGAGCAGCATGTTTGAGGGAAAGTCTAGGTAGGTTGGGAGAGAAACTGAAGGGTTCTAGAGATCACATATGAAGTCAGATTTAAGTAGGACCCACCTAAAATGATGGCAGAGGGCAATGCAGGGGTAAAGTTCAAGGGACTATGTGACGGGGAAAGACTTTCCTACTACTAGCTTGCTCGGTGCTGTGGCACTCGGGTTCTTTGGGTTATGTTGTCAACAACCTGGTGAAGTAGTACCCGATTTACACGATTAACTCAGAATAATTTAAGGTTGCACAGCCAGTTGGTACTGGAGTTGGGTGTTTTGGTTTTTTTTTTAATATATTTTATTGATTTTTTACAGAGAGGAAGGGAGAGAGATAGAGAGTTAGAAACATCGATGAGAGAGAAACACGATCAGCTGTGTGGCACTCGGGTTCTTTGGGTTATGTTGTCAACAACCTGGTGAAGTAGTACCCGATTTACACGATTAACTCAGAATAATTCAAGGTTGCACAGCCAGTTGGTATTGGAGTTGGGTTTTGAAACCAAGCCTGACACCAGTGGCCACATACAGTTTCTCAGGATAAGGTCCTAAGGTTTGGTCATAATGATTATAATGGGGTTAATAAACGTGCCAGAGCCAACCGCAAGCAGAGTGGTAGTGAAGTATCACCTGGGACTCTTTAAAATCCTGATTTCTGGGCCTCATCCTCCGGAAATTCTGTTTCTTTGTTATGGGGTAGGGCCACAACATTAGTAACAAAGAAACAGAATTTCCGGAGGATGAGGCCCAGAAATCAGGATTTTAAAGAGTCCCAGGTGATTCTAATGTGCAGCCAAGGTTGAGAACCACTGATTTAGCCTAACTGGTACCTTCTAACAGTAATGCCCTTGAAATGTACTTGGCTCAGTTTACTACTGTTTTTGCTTTAAACCTTATTACCCCTCCACCTTGCTAATTCCGTTTCCTCCTACTTCAAACCATCCTTTGGCTGAAACTAATAAAGGTGGTTGCTTTCCACAATTGTCTTAATTGGCTCTTTGAGGTGAAACTTCGAGGAGATCTTTGTTGAATGAGTAATAGTGGTGAAATAACTCAAAATATAAGCAGGGGGGGAGGGGGGGGGCGAGTAAGGCAACTGAGTATAGTGTATGCCAGCTTCCCAGATGGACTTGCGACAGTTTAAGTAAGTGATTAGTGGTATAGTCTGACTCAATTGAATATGAAGAGCTGTGAAGGGGAGAGGAGGCCCCGGGCTTTTCTGGGACACTGAATTTAGGTCTGAGATTTCCAGCCTCAAGATAGAAGGAGGGGTGGTGTATTCCTATTGCAGCCAGTTAAAGAGAGCGTAACAGCTGATAAGGAAAGAAAATCTCTAGCACAAAACACACAAGTTTCTACCATTACGGGTTATTTACAATGCAAGTAAATTGTCTCCAATGCAAGTTCATTAAAATGCACATATTTGCTTGAATGCCTCTATCATTTTTTGAATTTCAGTAAAAATGCAAGAGTAGATTGCAAATCAGTGGTGACATTTCTACAGGGAGCTTAAATAATAACGTCTAGGTTTGTAACTTTATGGTGATTTGACTTGATATATACAGTTTATTGCTTCTGAAAGAAAGGGTAATTCGCATTCTCATTAGATTGTGAAATGGCCTCAGTTGTTCTTTTGACTGGAGCTAGACTAGTCAATCCAAGATTAAGGTCTCCGGTGAGCGCCTGACGTGCAGGGTCTCAGTGCTGAATGAAAAGGAGGGTCCACTTGCTTTAGACACCAGAGGTGCAGGGAGCAGAGTGGATATGACAGTGGAGAGAGGGGACTCTCAGGAGAGGCCTTTCACTTGTGCCTCTTCTGAAGCGCCTGAAGGATTCCATGAAAGCTCTTAAGTTTCACGTCAATCACAGAAACAGTTTGGGCCTGGGAGATTTCCAAGACAGATGTTGGAGTGAAACTACCGGGATGAAGATGCTACCCGAGCCACACTTGCTGGGATGAGAGACAGATCTGAAGTAATCTATGGGGCACCGGTTGCTGTTCTGTGACCTTCTCGATGGTCCACATTCCTGCAGCTGTGAAAACACAACCCAGTTGCTGGGTGCTGTGAGCTACTTGTCCTCTTAATCAGCACAGGCTAAGCTCCGTTTTTCCTTCTAACGGGCCTTGAGTGTTACCTAGGAAATAAATGTTTGAAGAAAACGTTTGAAGATCCTAGGATAGGTAGGGATGGCTTTTCCAGTTCAAGTTCTAGGTCACTCATATAGGAGATTACATTGAAATTTTAAAATTTATTTTCTAATCCCTGAGCTTTGAGGCCTCAACCACTAATGACCCTTCCCTCACTGTCACCTAGTACCATTCGGTTTTCGCACATTATCTCCCGTCTTCCCCTAGGCATTCCCACTGCCTAGTTTTGGTACTAGTCCCTCTCCTCTGCACCACCACGTTAATTTCCTAAGTGATCAGCTGGCGTCGGTCTCCCTCACACACCCCAGTCTGTCTTGCACAGATCCGAGTGTTAATCCTCTGAATACCCACTTTCAAGAATCTACAGCAAGGGTCTGTCATGGCCCCATTGTCCTTGGTCACCTCAAGCATCCAGGGAAGCGTAAAGCAGTGCATTAACCTGACCCAACAATTGAGGACCTTCTCCAGCCCCCAACCCATTTTACAGCCTTAACTTCCACCCCAAACCCACTCAGCTGTGCGTAGGCCTCAAAACGGTCCGGCAAGGTGGGGATTGGATTAGATTATGTGCTTTCTTGAGGGTGGTTTTGCTTGAGGGGTCCCAAAAGAGACATTTCCAAGTTCACTTAGAAGCACAGAAACAATGGACGGGGCTTACTTAAAGGCAAAGACAAGCCTTTTACTAAAGAAGTTATATCCCTGGGGTGTGACTATCCACCACGACCTGCCCAGTTAGGAATTTATGATCGGATAACCCTTTGAGGTTACTCTCCATAGAACTCCCTTTTCATCCACACTCCTATGCAGACTCTACCACGAGTAACTAAACAGTGAAGGGGACCAGAATAAGCTATTGTGTACATAAATTATTGTGAGCTGAGGCATTGGATTCCTCAAATCCCTTATCTGACTAAAAGCATAACTTCCCAAAAGAACTCATTTGTCATGAAACACCCTCCAGGGAGCAACTCTGAGCTGTTCTTGGAGAGATGTGCACCACACCCAAAAACATGGTCTCAGAGTTCTTACCTCATCTGTTCTCCTAAGGGTCCAGTTCTCTCTGCCAAAAGTCCTTTATTTTAAGTGCCCTTCGTGCCCCTAGCCCTGATGAGAAGTCATCTGTTCTTCAGAAGTGCCTCTCTGCCCTTCCCCATCCCCTGTTAAGGTGGTACATACCATATACGCCCCCAATTCTAGGAGGCGCAGTCTTCTGTGAACTCCCAGATACACAGTTAATAAAAATCTGCTTTTCTTTTGCTAATCAGTTTAATTTGCAAACCTCCAAACACTGCACCTAAGAGGGTAGGGAAGGTTTTTTTCCCCCCAACAATAGTAAAAAAGGTAATGTTTCTCCATAGAATTCTCTATGAAGAAATTATAGTTAGAATTTTATTATTTTGCAACCTCAAATGAATTGTTGGATCTAGGCATGATCAATGGCTACTAACTCACAGAGAGAGAGATCCAACAAAAGAGAGACATCCAGACATTCATGTACCTTAGTGTCTCGAGCACAGTCCTTCCTGTGGTGAGGCAATGCCAAAACATATCAAACCTCAGATCAAACCTCTGTTCTAGATCCAACTCCAATTTATAGGAAACCTGAAGACAGAGGGACATATTAAACTACATCAATTAAAAAACCCAGACTGATCAATTTTGCAGGACAATTGATTCAGTGTTTTCCGTAATTAAATTTCAATGGGGAGTGAAAGAGAATATAAATGAACAAAAGACTGAAAGGGAAAAAGCATGCGGTGTTTAGAGAAATACAGAGGTAATATACTATAAAGAAAATGATTAACCTCCAAGTCAGGATGGGGATATTTTTAGCAGGAAGGGAGGAGCTATAAATGGCCAGAGAGTTATAAATGGAGTTTCTGGGATACCTAATCCTATCCTCTGGCCTGGACCTTGTTTACAAACGTGTTTGCCTCATAACAAGTCATTAATCTACACATTTGTGTGGGTTTTAAATTTTGTCTTACATTTACACTTTATAAAAGGCTCTGTGTGTTTAAAATTATAGCGGGTAGTTCACAATCTCCGGGACCATAGAAACAGTTCCAGAGTCTGTGCAGCCACGACCAGTGCTCAAAACCAGGCTTGGCAAGGTCAGCTGAGGTCCTGCAGTCCCTGCTGCTGAACATCCTGCCCCACGAACTGTCACTGTTGCCTTGGGAAACAATATAGCTGCCACCAATGCCAAACCCTGGCCGATAAGGTTGATACTGTGTGGTCTCTGCTTCTTTGTCTCAGTAGTTTCTGCTGCAAAGTCTGGGGTGGTTTGGTTGGTGAAGCCCCAAGTAGGTGCCCATGTTCCATATGCCAGGGGAGTGGGGGGGAGAGAGATTCGGTAGTGGGGGGTGAGATCTGACCCTAAGGGGGATTCAGGTGGACAAAAAGAATGACAAATGGCCCCTACGCCCTTGATGCTCAAATGTAACTGCATATAAGAGTCACTGGGGAAGTGCTTTAAAAAATACCAGTGCCACGGTTGTACCCTGGCCCAATTAACACAGAATCTCTAGGATGAGACTGGACTGTTTAGTGGCTTTTTGTTTTTTTACCCCCTGTGTGATTCCCATGTGCAGCCAAGTTCATAAACAAACTAGTGGCCCAGTGCATGGATTCGTGCACATTGAAAGGAAATTAGTTAGAAGATGGCCGGTGGGGCGGGACAGGGCGAGATGGGCTGGACACACCTTGGAGCCAACCTCCCATGATCCTGGCCTGCTGCACCTAGGGCAGCACTGCAGCTCGAAGGGCGTCTGCATAGTGAGTGGGGTCCCTTGGCAGGTGGGGTCCCTCGGCCTGTGGGGATTGGGCCGAAACTGACTCTCCAACGTCTTCCGAGGGGGCCCAGAGTGCGAGAGCTCCCTCCTCTCTGGTTCCGGGGTGTGTCACCCGAAAACCATAGCTTCCAAGTCACGGCAGATCAGCAGCTCCTGCTTTGAGTGTCTGCCCCCTGGTGGCCAGTGCACTTCATACCTACCAGATGATCAAACATGAAGACAGAGGGACATATTAAACTACATCAATTAAAAAACCCAGACTGATCAATTTTGCAGGACAATTGATTCAGTGTTTTCCGTAATTAAATTTCAATGGGGAGTGAAAGAGAATATAAATGAACAAAAGACTGAAAGGGAAAAAAATAACAGGCAAAACTAAAGCATGCGGTGTTTAGAGAAATACAGAGGTAATATACTATAAAGAAAATGATTAACCTCCAAGTCAGGATGGGGATATTTTTAGCAGGAAGGGAGGAGCTATAAATGGCCAGAGAGTTATAAATGGAGTTTCTGGGATACCTAATCCTATCCTCTGGCCTGGACCTTGTTTACAAACGTGTTTGCCTCATAACAAGTCATTAATCTACACATTTGTGTGGGTTTTAAATTTTGTCTTACATTTACACTTTATAAAAGGCTCTGTGTGTTTAAAATTATAGCGGGTAGTTCACAATCTCCGGGACCATAGAAACAGTTCCAGAGTCTGTGCAGCCACGACCAGTGCTCAAAACCAGGCTTGGCAAGGTCAGCTGAGGTCCTGCAGTCCCTGCTGCTGAACATCCTGCCCCACGAACTGTCACTGTTGCCTTGGGAAACAATATAGCTGCCACCAATGCCAAACCCTGGCCGATAAGGTTGATACTGTGTGGTCTCTGCTTCTTTGTCTCAGTAGTTTCTGCTGCAAAGTCTGGGGTGGTTTGGTTGGTGAAGCCCCAAGTAGGTGCCCATGTTCCATATGCCAGGGGAGTGGGGGGGAGAGAGATTCGGTAGTGGGGGGTGAGATCTGACCCTAAGGGGGATTCAGGTGGACAAAAAGAATGACAAATGGCCCCTACGCCCTTGATGCTCAAATGTAACTGCATATAAGAGTCACTGGGGAAGTGCTTTAAAAAATACCAGTGCCACGGTTGTACCCTGGCCCAATTAACACAGAATCTCTAGGATGAGACTGGACTGTTTAGTGGCTTTTTGTTTTTTTACCCCCTGTGTGATTCCCATGTGCAGCCAAGTTCATAAACCAATTAGTGGCCCGGTGCACGGATTCGTGCACATTGAAAGGAAATTAATTAGAAGGTGGCCGGTGGGGCGGGACTGGGCGAGACGGGCTGGACACACCCTGGAACCAACCTGCCATGATCCTGGCCTGCCTCACCTAGGGTGGCACTGCAGCTCGAAGGGCGTCTGCGTACTGAGTGGGGTCCCTTGGCAGGTGGGGTCCCTCGGCCTGTGGGGAT